>NC_069137.1:35688583-35778583 GCF_026914265.1 Mya arenaria | reverse complement strand
TCCAATTTAACGCGGCCAAAACAGTATGTTTAAATCTATTTCAGTACAGTATGACTATATTTGTTGGTGATGTGATCAATAATGTATTATTTCTGAAAGCAAATATATTTTTTGTTACTCTGATACCAAATTATTACCAAAATGTTGAAAAAAGGAAATAAAGGATTGTTCTTGTCTCTCGGGTGATGTCGTTTTTATCGACAATTCTGAAATGGAGGTAGGGTAATTCAAATTTAAATACAATTGTTATTTGACAGTAAATTTCTTTTAAATTTTGTTTTTGAATCAAGGAAATGATACACATTAAGAAATTATCAAGCTGATCATAGTTTGAAATGGTGCCAATTAGGGGTGTGCTACCTTAATTCTGATATAACTCTTACTACTACTATCATGACTGCTACGAATGACACACACACATACCACCAACACCACCACTACTGCCTCGAATATTACATATTTTATTTTGATCGAGAGATTAACATATTGTTTGTTTCAACCTCCATGTTTTACCTATACATGCCACTTGATCGATCATCGATCGAATTACAATATTTTTTAAAGTTGAAATTACGTGGGATTCCGTTAAGGATTTTTGGAAATGATCACGCATGTATGTATTTCGTGTATCGATTAGATATAGGCAAACTATGGTCAGGCTTTAATCATTTGAACACTACCTGCAACAATGAGTAACACTTTTTGTTTAAAGCCATCTGAAATATTTTACTCACAGGATTCAATAAACAATGTATTTGATAGAAAGTCACAACACAGGAACATACAGATTGGTGAAACTCTGGATGCTATTTGTGATGATAGGTTTGTTGTTTACTTTTTTGAGTAGTTCAATTTATTCAGCCATCATCATCATTTGTTGAAAGATGCAATACATTACCAATGAGTTAATATTTAACATAATATCCTTGATAAACAAACCTAGTTTTTTATTTATAGTATGTATGCACTGTGCTGTTTGTGGAGTTTTGTGCTGTTCTTCCATGTTTCTTGTTTGTGATTTTTTGTTCTATGTCTTCGGCGTTTTATCAGTGCCATTAAACCGGGTTTATATTTAAACTTTTTGCTACTGAGCTTGTTTCTGTAGCTTTTCGCATATATATAAAACGTGAGACAACTTCCGGTCAATATATATTCATCTAAACATGGGAGTGTAATGGCAGAACAAAATGTTTTGTTTTATCTATTTGCATAGATCTGCTGAATCGTATGTATAGTTTTACCACTGAATATATATCACTTGTAAAACGTAATACGGAAGTATTTAATTTAATTTACTGGTAGTTGAATGTGCATGTACTTACTAAACAATCATACCAATATGGTTTCAAATGATGAATGATTAAGAAATCGCTTCGTCAAAATATATTGTATTTTTTCGCAGATGCAGCGTCTCGAAATTACCTAAAATTACCGTGGAATCGATTGACGGCAAATGGTCTACAGCGGACAACCGTAGACTGTGGGTATTGAAGCAGCTAGAGCGGCTGGGGAAAATAAGTTCGACGAACGTGTATATAGGGGGTATATCGTCGAGAAAAAAGACGACAAACAACGGTGGTGTTTCTATAAGGTTCAAAGAAAATAGATCCCCAGGTGGGCTGTGGCATTTGAAACCCGATAAGTTAATTCCGTCAACACCAGAGGCACAGGAGGGGCATTCTTTCAGCGAAAATGACCAAAATCAACGACTTGAAAAGGACACCGCACCTCTTGCGAATCCTAGCTTGGACAGCCTTGCAGAGGAAGGGCAAACAATACAATGCAGCGAGAGAAGCGATTCAAATCAAGCAGACGCGTCCGAACACAGCACAAACGGAGATGGATCGGGTTGTAAAGTCATCTTACCCAATTTAAGTGACGCCAATTCGATTGTCGGAAATCAGTCAACACCGTCACCAACTGGTCTTGAAAGCGAATATAGCCGTCCGGAAGTAGCTTTGTCTGATTCCGATCAGGAGGAAGGTAATGTATTATCTGAGAAAGAATTATTCCAAGATATGTCCTCGTCCATAACTGACGATATTGACCGAACCACCAATGGTAAAGACGGAATAGCTGTTGAACAGCCCCCGGATGAAAGCCAATTCGTAAAAGACGCATCATTAAAAATACGCACCCGGTCACGAAATCACAATAAAAGCCCATACGAAAGGGAAGCAGGGCTATCGACCAAATATGTACGCGCTCTATCGCCCGAACCACCGACGGCAGCCACCGGGGGGATTTTGACAGTGCCTGAAATCAAGCCAGAACATACAGAACCAATCACTTATACTGGACCCGCACTGTCGGCCGAATAACAAACATCAATTCCAAGTGGTTATGGAAATGATCAACAATCAATATACCAGTGGGTCATAGATCATGGTAGCCGGACAAAAACTTTATTGAGTAAGAGGATTGAAACTTAAGTTTAGATAAAACTTATTTATTTTAAAACGATTGTGAGACAAGTTATTGCAACATTATATTAATCACTCTCGTTGGCACGATCATGTTCTTGCCATGTGTTGTGGGGGAAACCGGAGTACCCGGAGGAAACCCACTGGTGACCACACACTTTCTGTGATAATCCTTTACTTTTAAAGTTGAATGATTTTATACTTGTTTGAGATCTTTATTTCATTGCTTTGTTACTTTGGGGCCAATATATACTTTAAAAATGACTATCATCATGCTTATTAATAACATACCTGTTACTTATCTAGATTAGACACGTTATTTATGATTGTTATACGATGTTAGTATCATTCTTATTTTGTTCAATGTGTTTGTAAATACCATTTTCTGGTTCGGAATTTTCGAGTTAAAAAAGAAAGCTGTCGCCTGATTAAAATAGATCCATATTAACGAATTTACACATATTGTTACACTAGTTTCTTATTTATGTAATGGCACTGAATTGTACATAGCTTAAACGCAATGTAAAGCTATAATTTTAAACCGTTTATAAGCATCAATCAATACGTTGGAGTTTTATATTTGCATAATATTTATAAATAATGTTAAGAGTTGTATATTACGATTTTTTTTATTAATTTCCTACTGCCTTTTTGCAGATTCCTTTCTATATCACATGCATTGTTGTAAAAAACATTTCTTTCATAAAAATTATATTTACTGCATTATCAATACTGTTTTCAATAAGGAACTATGGATTCTTCACGAAATCATTTAAACTCATTACGTGACGTTCGCCTCAATTCAATACGACTTAAAGCAATTAATGGAGATCTGATTAAAATAAACTGGATTCTAAAGTGCAATGTGGGCGATCTTGTCTGCAGTGTTTTACTAAACACATTTTGAATGTCATTTAACACTTTAACACTCATTCAAGCATACTCATTGCAATCATCAATGACATTATAAATGTAACCTTTATATTTGAGTGCGTTTTAAATAAATACAAGAAAAAGTCGAAACCTTTTCAGTGTGCCATTTTCTTATATTTTCAACATGTTTATTGTACATGTATCTAGTACACTTTGGATATTTTGAAAAAAAGAGATATCAAAAGAGGGAATTCGATTAAGAGAAAATAATATATGACCCTAAACTGATCCTAAACTGCTACTACTACTTATAATACTGCTGCTGCTGCTGCTACTACTACTACTACAACTACAACTACTACTTCAACTACTTCTACTACTACTTCTACTACAACTACTGCTGCTGCTACTGCTGCTGCTGCTACTACTACCACTACTACTACTACTACTACTACTACTACTACTACTACTACTACTACTACTACTACTACTACTACTGCTGCTGCTGCTGCTGCTGCTGCAGCTGCAGCTTCTACTACTACTACTACTTAGATAGACTCTAGAGTACCAAATTTTATGCTCAACGCTTTGATATTGACACGCCCAAGATATAAGTAAAAAGACAATGGTAATAGTTTAAGCGTTTAGTGAATCGTTAGAACGGGAGATTCGATTTCCGTGTTGGGTCCGGGACAGTCTGTAGCGGATCTGAGATGGCCCGGGACGGTCCGGGATGTCATCCGTGTTGACACCGTGTTGGTCCTGGTCATTCCGGGACGGACCGTAGCGCTGCCATGGCTGTATTGGATTAATCCGTGTTGGTTCCATGGTTGCTCCGTGTCGATCCGTGTTAATCCCTTGTGGTGCCTTTTTGGCCTGGGCTGGTCTGATGTTTTGAGACCGTCGACTCAATTTTGACCAGGACCATCCCGGATTAAGATAGCTCTCGATCCGGCGTGTTCCGCGTTTAAACTGTTTAAAAATGCCGTGGTCATCCGGGACCCTTCGGGTACATCCGGGGGAGGGGTTTCAATCCGGGGTAGTCTGCGACGGTCCTTGAAGTGACCTTGTTAGCTCCGGGAAGGTCCACGGTGGCAACGTGTTGATTCTGGGCGATCCGGAATGAAGCGGTGGACACGGATCACCCCGGGGCGGTCCGTGTTGGGTCTGGAACAGTCAGTAACTGATACGGGATTTCATCCGTGTTGACACCGTGTTTATCCGGGAAGGTCCGTGGCGCTGTCGTGGTTGTATGTGAGTAATCCGTGATGACTCCGTAATGATCCCTGGCTATCCGTTATGGTGCCGTGTTTGGTCAGGGCTGGTCCAATGGTTTGCAACAGACGAGGGACCGCTGATTAAATTTCACCGAAGACCACCCCGGGCAAACCCTGATCAGGATATTTCTTGATCCGGGGTTTTCCGTGTTTATCCGGGGTGGTCCGTGTTGGGTACGGCGTCGGTCTGACAGCAGCTTTAACTAATTACAACATCATTCATAAAACATTTTAAGCTGTTTCCTAACTTCAGTCATTTTCCTAAGTTATGTATCTCACTGGTCATATGATTAAATAACTTAATACTATCTTAAATACTTTAAATTCATTAATGTCGTGCAATATACAAAATAGTTTGTAAAATATGCTAGTTCTTTTACTTAAATTTGACTACGGAAACTAGCAACGTTTTATTCGTTGGAGTTTGCAAGTTTTGCATGGTATATTTAAAGATGCACTCTTACTCCCAGATAAGATTAACCACAATTAATAATATTGTTTTAATATTCCAAAAAGGATGAATATATGTCGAAAAAAATGGTTCTTATGAAGGAATACCAAGTTAAATTTGAAAGAAATGAGCATAAAACACGTCGTTATTTCTACCTTATGAGGCTATAGTAGACCACAGTAAATCTTTTAGCATTCACCAATCATTTAATGTTTTTGTACATTCTGCTATTAAATACACGGTTATAACCTTGTTACCAGTAATTAGTGTTTTCAATAAATGCATTATTTAGTAAGTAGTTAAAGGTTTATCAGTCAAAATTGATGTCATATTGCCTTAAATTGACTAATAATTTGAACACAATACCTTGATAAATCACTGATCTTTTTGCAAGCCCTAAAATGCAATATTAATTACATATTCTGCTTTTAGATTCAATTTGTTATGTGCAGTCTCTTTACATGCGTGTTTTTTCAATGCAACCTATTAAAGCTACACAAGATGGGACGACGGTCTTAATTGCCTTCTAGTTCGTTCAGTGACATTGTCGTACATTTAAGTGTTCAAATAAATAATATAAATAATATTTGATTCGTTTGATTCATAATCGATATTGATTTCTCATATTACTGACATGACCTTTTAATAAAGTAAATTGTAGCTAATATTCCTTCCACCTATTTACAGCGTTAATGTATTACAACAAACAAAGAAGCAGATATCTGTTTTCTGAAAATACGAATACGGTAATGATAGGGAATTTCCGAAATTGAATGTGTTCTATTCACTCATCATCAGATAAAATATATTATGCATTAAGACTGTTTTTATTCAATTTTCAGTAAGGTCGTTTTGATTGAAGCATTTTTTTAAAAAAAAATTAGATTTCAAAGTTAAATATAATCTTCTTTGGACTATCTAAACTACTAAAAATCTAATACTATCAGCTAGTATATATATATTATAAAAGCAAATGTACAGCATGGAGTTAAAACCTTCACAAATATATTACTCGCAGGATTCCATTAACAATGTTTTTGACCAAAGATGTCGGCATAGTTACCAACCCATTGGAGAAACCTTGGATGCGATTTGTGAAGACAGGTATTATAAACATTTTAATTCATGCTTTATATAAAACACGTTATATCATTTGGGTAATATACAAGAAAGAATGAATATTGATAATGTTCGTGAAACTATCAGTAATTAGTTTATAGATATAATAAGTAAATAATAATAATAATAATAAAAATAATTATAATAATAATCATAATAAAAGTAAGAGTGATTTGGTTAATACTGTAAACACTAGTTTCATGATGTTTGTGGAAGTGGAACTCATTCGTAGACATCGAAGACAATAATAATAATAATATATGTTTTTGTAGATGCAGTATTCATTCTGTCCCGACGATTTCTGTCATGCAAATAAACGGAAGGTGGATCACTGCCGACAACCGCCGATTGTGGGTCTTTCGACAACTCGAACGCCTTGGAAAATGCACAACTGTACCCGTTTACACCACTTACCACATTCCCGCTGGGAAGATGACGGCATTTAATGGCGGCGACTCAGTACGCGTGCGCGGAAGTCCAGGTGGAAGGTGGCATCTGAAACCTAAACCACTTATAAACCAACAGTATACACCATACTCGCGTCCATCGAGTTCGACATCGTATACAGTTCGACCAGAACCCCCTCCTGTCGCGTATAACTACCCTGCTCCCAAATCTGACTACTCACGAAGGGAGATAAGTCATGATTATGAAGAACGACATACTATGAATACACATTATAGGCCTGTTCAACAGGAAAATACATGGAAAAATATGTGCACGATTTTATAAAACACTGTATGAGTAAGAGACTCGAACATATCTGTGATATTTTGTTTTTCATATCATGTTTTTTCGAACTTTTCGAATGTTTAGTATTTTATCACCAACACGTTAGCTATCACTTTGTTTACGAGTTTGGACAAATTGTGTCACGGGGTTCTGATGCACGACACAAGCAATGGTAATAAATGTATGTCAGTTGTCATGCAAATACCATATACAGCATCTGTTTTAATTGCACATCCATTGCATTGAATTCACGTACCGCACATACATGCATTTATCCGATCAGTTCTCGATCATAACGATCTCTACTCGAGTATTATCCGATCAGTTCTCGATCATAACGACCTCAACTCGAGTATTATCCGATCAGTTCTCGATCATAACGATCTCTACTCGAGTATTATCCGATCAGTTCTCGATCATAACGATCTCTACTCGAGTATTATCCGATCAGTTCTCGATCATAACGACCTCAACTCGAGTATTATCCAATCAATTCTCGATCATAACGATCTCTACTCGAGTATTATCCGATCAGTTCTCGATAATAACGATCTCTACTCGAGTATTATCCAATCAGTTCTCGATCATAACGATCTCTACTCGAGTATTATCCAATCAGTTCTCGATCATTACGATCTCTACTCGAGTATTATCCGATCAGTACCCGATCATTACGACCTCTACTCGAGTATTATCCGATCAGTTCTCGATAATAACGACCTCTACTCGAGTATTATCTAATCAGTTCTCGATCATAACGACCTCTACTCGAGTATTATCCGATCAGTTCTCGATAATAACGACCTCTACTCGAGTATTTTCCAATCAGTTCTCGATCATAACGACCTCTACTCGAGTATTATCCAATCAGTTCTCGATCATAACGATCTCTACTCGAGTATTATCCGATCAGTTCTCGATCATAACGACCTCATCTCGAGTATTATCCGATCAGTTCTCGATCATTACGATCTCTACTCGAGTATTATCCGATCAGTTCTCGATCATACCGATCTCTACTCGAGTATTATCCGATCAGTTCTCGATCATAACGACCTCTACTCGAGTATTATCCGTTCGGTTCTCGATCATCACGACCTCTACTCGAGTATTATTCGATCAGTACCCGATCAGTACGACATCTACTCCTCGAGTATTATCCAATCAGTCCTCGATCAGTACGACCTCTACACCTCGAGTATTATCCAATCAGTTCTCGATCATAGCAACCTCAACTCGAGTATAATCCAATCAGTTCTCGATCATAACGACCTCTACTCGAGTATTATCCGATCAGTTCTCGATAATAACGACCTCTACTCGAGTATTATCCGATCAGTTCTCGATCATTACGACCTCTACTCGAGTATTATCCGATCAGTTCTCGATCATAACGACCTCAACTCGAGTATTATCCAATCAGTTCTCGATAATAACGACCTCTACTCGAGTATTATCCAATCAGTTCTCGATCATAACGACCTCTACTCGAGTATTATCCGATCAGTTCTCGATAATAACGACCTCTACTCGAGTATTATCCAATCAGTTCTCGATCATAACGACCTCAACTCGAGTATTATCCAATCAGTTCTCGATCATAACGACCTCAACTCGAGTATTATCCGATCAGTTCTCGATCATAACGACCTCAACTCGAGTATTATCCGATCAGTTCTCGATCATTACGATCTCTACTCGAGTATTATCCGATCAGTTCTCGATCATAACGATCTCTACTCGAGTATTATCCGATCAGTTCTCGATCATAACGACCTCTACTCGAGTATTATCCGTTCGGTTCTCGATCATTACGACCTCTACTCGAGTATTATTCGATCAGTACCCGATCAGTACGACATCTACTCCTCGAGTATTATCCAATCAGTCCTCGATCAGTACGACCTCTACACCTCGAGTATTATCCAATCAGTTCTCGATCATAGCAACCTCAACTCGAGTATAATCCAATCATTTCTCGATCATAACGACCTCTACTCGAGTATTATCCGATCAGTTCTCGATAATAACGACCTCTACTCGAGTATTATCCGATCAGTTCTCGATCATTACGACCTCTACTCGAGTATTATCCGATCAGTTCTCGATCATAACGACCTCAACTCGAGTATTATCCAATCAATTCTCGATCATAACGACCTCTACTCGAGTATTATCCGATCAGTTCTCGATCATAACGACCTCAACTCGAGTATTATTCGATCAGTTCTCGATCATAACGACCCCAACTCGAGTATTATCCAATCAGTTCTCGATCATAACGACCTCAACTCGAGTATTTTCCAATCAGTTCTCGATCATAACGACCTCAACTCGAGTATTATCCGATCAGTTCTCGATCATAACGACCTCAACTCGAGTATTATCCGATCAGTTCTCGATCATAACGACCTCTACTCGAGTATTATCCAATCAGTTCTCGATCATAACGACCTCAACTCGAGTATTATCCGATCAGTTCTAGATCAACATTAGGTTACAGTTACCTCACAGCTTACAATGGCTTCAACCTCAACTCAAAATATCTGCCCAGTCTCCATATCAACTTATTCTTCAAACTCAATCTGAAAACGTTTGCAGACAACGTTGACGTTAACAGTAACTTGGACATAGGAATTGGAGTGGTAAGATGTAACCCGATCACTGAAAACTAGACATACGTCCATGAAACGTAGTAGCAGCAGTAGCAGCAGCAGCAGCAGCAGCTGCAGCAGCAGCAGCAGCAGTAGCAGTAGCAGCAGCAGCAGCAGCAGCAGCAGCAGCAGTAGCAGCAGTAGCAGTAGCAGCAGCAGCAGCAGCAGCAGCAGTAGCAGTAGCAGTAGCAGAAGTAGTAGTAGTAGTGGTAGTGGTAGTGGTAGTAGTAGTAGTAGTAGTAGAAGTAGTAGTAGTAGTAGTAGTAGTAGTAGTAGCAGCAGTAGCAGCAGTAGCAGTAGCAGCAGCAGCAGCAGCAGTAGCAGTAGCAGTAGCAGTAGCAGTAGTAGTAGTAGTAGTAGTAGTAGTAGTAGTAGTAGTAGTAGTAGCAGTAGCAGTAGCAGTAGCAGCAGCAGCAGTAGCAGTAGCAGTAGCAGCAGCAGCAGTAGCAGTAGCAGCAGCAGCAGCAGCAGTAGCAGTAGCAGCAGCAGCAGCAGCAGCAGCAGTAGCAGTAGCAGCAGCAGCTGCAGCAGCAGCAGCAGCAGCAGCAGCAGTAGCAGTAGCAGTAGCAGTAGCAGTAGTAGTAGTAGTAGTAGTAGTAGTAGTAGTAGTAGTAGTAGCAACAGTAGTAGCAGTAGCAGTAGCAGTAGTAGTAGAAGCAGTAGCAGTAGTAGTAGTAGTAGTAGTAGAAGCAGTAGCAGTAGTAGTAGTAGTAGTAGTAGTAGTAGTAGTAGTAGTAGTAGTAGTAGTAGTAGTAGTAGTAGTAGTAGTAGTAGTAGTAGTAGTAGTAGTAGTAGTAGTAGTAGCAGCAGTAGCAGTAGCAGTAGTAGTAGTACATAAATCAATCAAGTATTAAACAATAATGTTGTTTTCGTTAATTTCAATTGTTCAAAATACTGTCAACGTCCCCATTCTAGAATGAACTGGGTTACTAGTATCAGTTGATCAAATTTTATTTTCTAAAAATGGAAATCCTTTTTCTTTAAAAAATAACACAAGTTCAAAGTGTACTAGATACCTGTTTTATTCTTTTATCATTCATTGATTACAGAATATATTCGAAGAAAGCATACTGAGGAGGTGAATGACTTTTATTCGTATTTATTGACTTTGCATTCAAGGATAAAAGAAGCTTTAATAATGTTATTAATGATTACACTGAAAATGCTTCAATACGTCCTAAAACAGTTAATCTTAAAATTGTTTTGCAGCAAAAGGCATTTGAAGAATGGAGAACGCTTTAAAGTGACACTCTTTTACAAAATCAATACAAACACATGTATAACAAACATCAATTTTGAGTGATAAACCTTTAACTATTTACTAAATAATGTATTTTATAAAAAACATTTTTTCGACATTTTAATATTTATCCTTAAAGGAATATAAAAACAATAGTATTAATTGTGGCTAATCTTATTTGGGAGTAAGAGTGCATCTTTAATAACAATTTATACCATTACAGCTTAACAGATAATGATAGACGGTTTCTCGAGTAGAGGTCGTTATGATCGAGAACTGATTGGATAATACTCGAGTTGAGGTCGTTATTATAGAGAACTGATCAGATAATACTCGAGTAGAGGTCATTATTATCGAGAACTGATCGGATAATATTCGAGAAGAGGTCGTTATGATCGAGAACTGATCGAATAATACTCGAGTAGAGATCGTTATGATCGGGTACTGATCGGATAATACTCGAGTTGAGGTCGTTATGATCGAGAACTGATCGGATAATACTCGAGTTGAGATCGTTATGATCGAGAACTGATCGGAAAATACTCGAGTAGAGGTCGTTATGATCGAGAACTGATTGGATAATACTCGAGTTGGGGTCGTTATGATCGAGAACTGATCGAATAATACTCGAGTTGAGGTCGTTATGATCGAGAACTGATCGGATAATACTCGAGTAGAGGTCGTTATGATCGAGAATTGATTGGATAATACTCGAGTTGAGGTCGTTATGATCGAGAACTGATCGGATAATACTCGAGTAGAGGTCGTAATGATCGAGAACTGATCGTATAATACTCGAGTAGAGGTCGTTATGATCGAGAACTGATCGGATAATACTCGAGTAGAGATCGTTATGATCGAGAACTGATTGGATTATACTCGAGTTGAGGTTGCTATGATCGAGAACTGATTGGATAATACTCGAGGTGTAGAGGTCGTACTGATCGAGAACTGATTGGATAATACTCGAGGAGTAGATGTCGTACTGATCGGGTACTGATCGAATAATACTCGAGTAGAAGTCGTAATGATCGAGAACCGAACGGATAATACTCGAGTAGAGGTCGTTATGATCGAGAACTTATCGGATAATACTCGAGTAGAGATCGTTATGATCGAGAACTGATCGGATAATACTCGAGTAGAGATCGTAATGATCGAGAACTGATCGGATAATACTCGAGTTGAGGTCGTTATGATCGAGAACTGATCGGATAATACTCGAGTAGAGATCGTTATGATCGAGAACTGATTGGATAATACTCGAGTAGAGGTCGTTATTATCGAGAACTGATCGGATAATACTCGAGTAGAGGTCGTTATGATCGAGAACTGATCGGATAATACTCGAGTAGAGGTCGTTATTATCGAGAACTGATTGGATAATACTCGAGTAGAGGTCGTTATTATCGAGAACTGATCGGATAATACTCGAGTAAAGGTCGTAATGATCGGGTACTGATCGGATAATACTCGAGTAGAGATCGTTATGATCGAGAACTGATCGGATAATACTCGAGTAGAGATCGTTATGATCGAGAACTGATTGGATAATACTCGAGTAGAGATCGTTATGATCGAGAACTGATCGGATAATACTCGAGTTGAGGTCGTTATGATCGAGAACTGATCGGTTAATACTCGAGTAGAGATTGTTATGATCGAGAACTGATTGGATAATACTCGAGTAGACGTCGTTATGATCGAGAACTGATTGGATAATACTCGAGTAGAGGTCGTTATTATCGAGAACTGATCGGATATTACTCGAGTAGAGGTCGTTATGATCGGGAACTGATTGGATAATACTCGAGTAGAGGTCGTTATTATCGAGAACTGATCGGATAATATTCGAGAAGAGGTCGTTATGATCGAGAACTGATCGGAAAATACTCGAGTTGAGGTCGTTATGATCGAGAACTGATTGGATAATACTCGAGTTGGAGTCGTTATGATTGAGAACTGATCGAATAATACTCGAGTTGAGGTCGTTTTGATCGAGAACTGATCGGATAATACTCGAGTAGAGGTCGTTATGATCGAGAATTGATTGGATAATACTCGAGTTGAGGTCGTTATGATCGAGAACTGATCGGATAATACTCGAGTAGAGGTCGTAATGATCGAGAACTGATCGTATAATACTCGAGTAGAGGTCGTTATGATCGAGAACTGATCGGATAATACTCGAGTAGAGGTCGTTATGATCGAGAACTGATTGGATTATACTCGAGTTGAGGTTGCTATGATCGAGAACTGATTGGATAATACTCGAGGTGTAGAGGTCGTACTGATCGAGAACTGATTGGATAATACTCGAGGAGTAGATGTCGTACTGATCGGGTACTGATCGAATAATACTCGAGTAGAAGTCGTAATGATCGAGAACCGAACGGATAATACTCGAGTAGAGGTCGTTATGATCGAGAACTGATCGGATAATACTCGAGTAGAGATCGTTATGATCGAGAACTGATCGGATAATACTCGAGTAGAGATCGTAATGATCGAGAACTGATCGGATAATACTCGAGTTGAGGTCGTTATGATCGAGAACTGATCGAATAATACTCGAGTAGAGATCGTTATGATCGAGAACTGATTGGATAATACTCGAGTAGAGGTCGTTATGATCGAGAACTGATTGGATAATACTCGAGTAGAGGTAGTTTTTATCGAGAACTGATCGGATAATACTCGAGTAGAGGTCGTTATGATCGGGAACTGATTGGATAATACTCGAGTAGAGGTCGTTATTATCGAGAACTGATCGGATAATACTCGAGTAGAGGTCGTAATGATCGGGTACTGATCGGATAATACTCGAGTAGAGATCGTTATGATCGAGAACTGATCGGATAATACTCGAGTAGAGATCGTTATGATCGAGAACTGATTGGATAATACTCGAGTAGAGATCGTTACGATCGAGAACTGATCGGATAATACTCGAGTAGAGATCGTTATGATCGAGAACTGATTGGATAATACTCGAGTAGAGGTCGTTATGATCGAGAACTGATTGGATAATACTCGAGTAGAGGTCGTTATTATCGAGAACTGATCGGATATTACTCGAGTAGAGGTCGTTATGATCGAGAACTGATTGGATAATACTCGAGTAGAGGTCGTTATTATCGAGAACTGATCGGATAATATTCGAGAAGAGGTCGTTATGATCGAGAACTGATCGAATAATACTCGAGTAGAGATCGTTATGATCGGGTACTGATCGGATAATACTCGAGTAGAGATCGTAATGATCGGGTACTGATGGGATAATACTCGAGTAGAGGTCGTAATGATCGGGTACTGATCTGTATTTTGTTGTTCATTCTTAACAAATGTTTCTGGTTGAAGAAGTGAAGGAGTGTCGTTAATACGCATCTTACTCCTTGCTACTATAAATAAGCTCGCATTGTTTTAAAATGCATAAGAACAACTCCTACACGTCATTTCGACGGTACGTTATGTTAACGTCAGTTGAACGGTACGTTATGTTAACGTCAATTGGACAGTATGTTGTTTTAAAGTCAATTGGACGGTACGCTGTATTAAATACGTTTTCATATGGGAAACAAATGTCTGGTAAGCCCGTTACCACCTAGTAGGATTAGCCTGCATATGACCCTGGAATGTAAACACGTGGCGATGCGTTGCTTACCCAGGACCCCCGTTGGAACTAAGCCTTAAATATTGTTGATCATATGTTCCCTAATACTGTTTTAGCTATGTATTTTCAAAGAAGATATTCCCACTTCAATTTGACGAGGTAATGCTATATCATAAGAAAACATTGTCTGGTCTGTTGCCGTTTTATAAGGTTTTGCAATAACTATTTAGTCTCTTTATTTTGAACTCATTACGATATATCAGTTTTAGATCATAATCATTTATCTTATCATATTTATCTGTTATTACTTGTTAACCTATTGTACTGCTATAACTGTAATTGTGTATTTCCCCTGAATAAGCATCAAAGCAATCATTGTATCGCATATAAATTTTAGATATTAAAATTGATCAATACAGAAAAACAAAGTTTATTTCGTTTGAAACAGAACTTTCATAAAATATACACAATGATATTAATAAAAAAGACCCTGATCATTATAGATATTAACATAATAAACTAAATTACATTTCAGCAGCTATAAATTGAAACCCATCCGATTTTAGTTTTAATTCATAGAATGGATTTCAAATCTTTAAATTGACACTCGTTTTCAAAATCAATTCATACACATGTATAACAAACATGATGTTTAAGCAATTAACATTAAACTATTTACTAAAAAATGCATTTATGGAAATTATTAATTACTGATAACAAGATTGTAACCGTGTAGTTTAACAGCTGCAAAAGTATTAAATAAATGTGGGTCCTGAAAGATTTGCAGTATTCAACTATCGTCTCATACGGTAACTGATATAAAATATGTTTTTTTTTGCACCTTTCATTTCGTTATTATTTTTTTTTTAATCAAAACCCAAGTCCCATCGACCTCCCGGACTGAAAAATGGCCGATACGGGATAAAATCCTTGTTTGACTTGTTTTGGGTCCGGGCTTATCCGGAACATTTTGGGAAAATCTTTGGTGATCCGGGTTGGTCCTAGATGGACCGGGATACTATCCTGGTAATTTTAAACTGTTTAAGATTGAAGTGGTCATATTGGGCGGTCCGATTTTGGTCATGGGGAATCAGGCTTGTCGTGTTTAACACAGATCACTCCGGGCGATTCGTGTTGGATGTGTGACAGTCCGTAGCTGATCCGGGATGTCGGTAAAAAGCTATACATAGCTTATGTTTCAAATAGTATATATAGAATCCGACAATAAACAAATATTGACTTGACTT
Source organism: Mya arenaria (assembly GCF_026914265.1). NCBI lineage: Eukaryota > Metazoa > Mollusca > Bivalvia > Myida > Myidae > Mya > Mya arenaria. The sequence continues at coordinate 35,762,954 of NC_069137.1, read as the reverse complement.
GACTTGACTTGGATGGTCCATGACGGTCCGGGGTGTCATCCGTGTTTACACCGTGTTGGTCCGGAATGGTTCGGGTCATTCTGGGACGTACCTCGTAGCTGACGTGGTGGTATTGGAGTAATCCGTGTTGATCCGTTGTGGTGCCGCGTTTGGTGCGGGCTTATCCGATGTTTTGCGTCCATCGACTTAATTTCACCAAAGACCCATACGGCAAACCCTGATCAAGATAACTCTTGATCCGGGGGTGTCCGTGTTAATTCGGGTGGTCCATGTTAGTCCGGCTTCGTTGTGACAATGGGTTAAATTAATACTAATAAGATTGCATACTTAAACACTTCTGTTTTATAAATGAGGATTATTTTTAATTATTGCATATTAACCCGTTTATTATATGTCTGTCCATATCTCATATTATAAACAGTTTATTACAATGTTATATTCGTTCGATTTTGTATGTTTTTGATGGTAGTATCTATATTTAATGTTCGATCATTGGTCATATTGACTTAAAGAAAAGTCAATCAAAAGGGTAATTTAACTATGTAAAGAGAGCTTAAAGGGGCTGTACTCCATATGATGAAATAGCGAAAAAAAAAAGAAGAAAATTGTCGAAAACTGACATAAACTTGGTATCGATGTGTACAATGCATTGATACTTACTAACTGAAGTACCACATAGTTTACAAATAATTTATTTTTCGCAGTTTTTTCGTATTTTTCCATTTAAAAAGATTACTAGGTATGTTTACCTAGTAGAATTCATTCCTTATGCGTGATTGGCTAGTCGATGTTATCATGTGATATTACCAAGTTAGGTATATAGCTTAAATATAACAACCGTGTAGGTTAAGCCTTCGTAGCACAGTGGATACAACGCTGGGCTGCAATTTTGGCGACACCTGTTCGAACGCGGTCTCCGACTCGTTTTTTGTTTTACATTTTGGTATCAAAGAGTAAAACATTTTAATAAATAATTGTCTTGAGATTTTTTTGTGCCAATCTGGTGTACAGTCCCTTTTAAAACCCACATTTTAAGTTGAGTATTATTGAGGCAATATCGCGTCAAGAAATCTTAAATTTTTTTGAACAAAATAACGTAAAAGTTCTTATAATTTAAGTATGCATACAAGTATATATGATAGAAAAGCATCTTGCCGCATTGTAACATATGTGATTTTAATAAATAAGAAGACAAGTACCACTTTAGTATAAGAAATAAGATTTTGGACTGAAGTACGAAAATAAGGTTTATTTTCACGAAAATAACATAAGAAAAGTTTGTTATAAAATAGATTATATTGTCAATAAAATATAGAATATGTATATTTATTTGATAATAAGATAATAGTCATTCAGCTTTTTAAAAGTCTGTTGCGAAAATATGACTATGTTAGAGCAAAAGTAAGCAAAAAATATTAAAGTGTTATTACATTTGTCATATTGTTTTATATTATAAGAAGATATATGTTGACAAGTTTAACTCCACCCAACTGTCCTTTGTTGTATATTCACATGTTTGTCCAAGTAAGTGTCCTGTTCTGAGTGTATGTTTGTATGGTAGTGATGTTTAAATGGTTAAACTAGTTATATATGTTTATCTTACAATCTCATTGGCTCATTTGCTGTTCTGTTGCGTTTCAAGGTCCATAATGCATGTCCATCCAGAAGTTTTTAAGACAGTTGGTGCAATAATGAAACGTATATATTACTGTGCATTTGTAATTCTGAACTTCTTAAAAATATTAATAACTATTACAAGATGTTGCTTACGGGATAATTAAAACGTTTTTGACTTTTTTCGTTCAATATATGAACAACTGCATTTGGAAATAAATAAAATGTAACTCATTCAGCCGTGAAGGTGGTATTAAAGTATACTCGTTTGTGTTGTCAATGTCTATGCACATGGAATTCCCTTCCAAAACACAACAATTTCTTTTCATGCTGTATGCATTTTACATCAGGCAGTGTTATAAATAAATTGTAAAAGGTTTAAAAATATGTGACCATAGAGTTTCATAATGCAAGCTCCCTTCACCTAACATGGGGAATAAGCAAAGGAAACATTATTTAAAACAAACACTACAATATATATTTCCTAAAATATTCTTCCAAATTATATACCTTAGTATTTTTTTGTAAAAATGTGGCGTTAGACGCTGAAACAGTTTGATTAACCAGACAGCTGAAAAAAACGGGTATAAAGATAACACAAATATCTCTTTAAATCAAATAACTGAAGGCTTGTTTTGTAACTATGCTTGATTAAACTTTATATTTTTTTGTAAGGAATTCGACCTGAAAAACCAGAAGACAAGTACTCAAGCCTTGGCAGTATATATAAAATCAACCAATATTGTGTGCCTTTAATAGCATATGTTTACAGGTATGTGTACACTTATTTATTCGGCGAGTGCTCCGATAAGATTGTTAGTCATTTAAGGTTTTTGGAGCATAGATACACAGATAGAATGTAACCCTGGTTAGAGTTACCCTGGTTATTTATCGTGCACCCGTGTTTAGCACTGTCACACGGGACCCCCATTTAACGTCCCTCCCGGAAGACGATTAGTGGTGCGACGGGGAGTCGAACCTGCGACCTCTGTCTACATTTAAACAGTAGCGGCCTCTTATAAAGGCGATGACAGACACGCCTGACAACAGTAGCCAATGGACAGCGGCGAAACACTTTTGAAGTGATATTCGTAAATCATAGTCTCGGATGACAGAATTTATAAAAAAATATTTCGCTATTTTTTTCTAAATAAACTTAAAACAACATTAAAATAGGAACACATAAACGTACATCCGTGACTTTAATATTCTGCAGATCAAAAAATAGTAAGATTTAGTAACAAAAGTAAACACTGTAAAATTTACATAAAAAGAAAGTTAATTTCGAGCCATTAAGCGCTTTACCATTTTTATATGTTATCCTTTGTATGCAAACTATTTTATTTTCGCCACTTATCTTACTAATTCCATAATAGCTTCAGACTCATTACGTATGTTGTATTTATATTTAAGATATTGAATAAAAACAACAAATAATAAATAAACATGATTTTACCTATTTTCTCTCACAATACTTTTATTTTCGCCAAAAATAGTCTTAAAATTAGCCAGTCTTTTAAAAATATCATCTTAATATCGACTAAATTCGAAAATGTTATATACATATTCATTTTTTACTCCTATCAAAAGCAAGTAAAATTGTCAACTTGTTTACCAAACATCGGCAACACAATCCGTTGCCTAGGCCCATAAGTTATTTCAATATCTAGGACCGTGAATTGGGCGACCGGATGAGACCGGATAATACGGTGAGGACCGGGAAATAGTATCGCCCCTTCTGACGTACATTTATGACGTAACTTATCACTTTGTTTATACCCAGAGTGTTATTGCAGTAAGAGAATTTCAAAAAACGGATGAGGTCATTTTGATGGAAACGATGTTTAAAACATGTATTTGAACATGTTGAATATAATTTTTTGTGTACTTATTTGCACTACTTAAACACTAATATTATCAGCTACTAGTCACTCAAGTGTATGGATACTTTATATAATAGAAGCATAGCTGCAACATGGAGTTAAAACCTTCACAAATATATTATTCACAGGATTTCATTAACAATGTTTTTGACAAAAGAAGTCAGCATAGTGACACACTCATTGGATAAACCTTGGATGCGATTTGTGAAGACAGGTATTTTAACCATTTATATTCATGGTTTATATAAAACACGTTATTTAATTTGGGTATAAAGTATAAAACTTTAATTAATTTAATGTCGATAAGTTCGATGAACAAACCAATAATTTAATTGGAAATATGTTAAACGTTTAACAACTAACATGCTTCTACTAATGCTACTACTGCTACTGCTTCTTCTACTACTGCCACTATGTACGACTAAACTACTACTGCTCCGCATCCTCCTCCTCCTACTACTACCTTTGCTACTGCTGCTGATGTTGCTGCTGTACCTGTTACAAGTACTACTTCTTAATACTTTTACTACTTCTACTACTACTACTACTGCTACTGCTACTGCTACTTCTACTACTTCTACTACTACTTCTACGACTTCTACCACTACCACTACCACTTCCAAAACTTTCACGACGACGACGACAGCGACGATGTTGACGGTAACGATGAAGATAATAAAAATAATAATAAAGATAATGTTCATATAGATAATAATAATAATAATAATAATAATAATAATAATAATAGTAACAAAAATAATGATAATACTAACATTAATAATAAAAAAAAATAATTATAAAATAATAATAATAATAATAATAATAATAATAATAATAATAATAAATTAATTCATAATAACCGTCTCCGTGGCCTAGTGGTTGATGATAATAACAATTATTATAATAATAATAACAAAAAAATATAATAATAATACATTAATTCATAATAACCGTCTATGTGGCCTAGTGGTTAAAGTGTCCGCATACGGATCGGGAGGTCGTGGGTTCCCTAGTAGCTCCTTTAATTGGCACTCGGCATTTGAATGGAAGTGCTTGGAAAAGTGGTGTAATCAGTACTTGTTAAACCAAGGAAAGTTGTACCCCGTGTATCGGTGCTTTACACCGAGCACGTAAATGAACCAAGGAACATCTTCAAAAAAAGATCTAGGGTATCGCAACCGGACTTCTTTGTATTCCACCACTGTCTCTTCCGCGTGTCTTTCAGCAAAAAACAAAGGACCCCGTTGGAAAAAAGTACTTGCACTTTCACGAGTTGTCCTTGACCGCAAGCTCTAAAGAAATACATACACACAATAGTTATATTGATAGTTATAATCATGATAGTAAAAGCAACAACAATAATAATAATTATTATAATAATAATATTAATATCAATAATAATAATAATAATAATTATAAAAACGATAACGCTAATTTTGCACATTCTTGAAAATGCAGCTAAAAATCATGTACGCTCAGAAACGGCGAAAAACTATATGAGTACTGTTACAGTTGTAAATCGGTCAAGTACCTACATCTATAATGGATAAATCAGTGCTAAACAATTCTAAAAATTCCTTAATAATAAATGGATATGTTAAAAATATTTAAATGAGAAACAAATGTACAATGTAAATGTTTTTTTAAAAACGTATATCGATTAGGCATATTGAATAGATTATTGCTTCGGGCATTTCACTTCCGATCGTCGTCATTTTTTTAGCGCCTTACTGAAAGCGTGTGCGGCATTGGCAACTCCTTAAACATCAGCTCGAGTGATTGTAAGTATTTGATTGTAACTCACGAAATGTTTAACTCTTTAGTGGCATGATTTATAATTGAATTGTAATGGTTATTCACAACGTATATATGCTTCCTTGTGCAAACATGTGTTATATGTTATATGTTACATGTGTTACATTAAAGCTGCACTCTCACAAATGCAACATTACAGCTGCACTCTCACAAATGCAACATTACAGCTGCACTCTCACAAATGCAACATTACAGCTGCACTCTCACAAATGCAACATTACAGCTGCACTCTCACAAATGCAACATTACAGCTGCACTATCACAAATGCAACATTACAGCTGCTCTCTCACCAATGCAACATTACAGCTGCACTCTCACAAATGGACTGTTTTGACAGCTTTTTTTATTCTTGATCTTTAAATGGGCCAATTTTTTCGTAAATGATTGAGAGACCATGGTATAAGACTATGGATAAAGAATTAGATCGCAGTTTTCGGATCTACGAAATTCCAAGGCATAAAATAAAGTTGTCTTTAAGGTCAATCTGTGATGGTGCTAATATTTAAAGTGTCGCTCTTGTTTAAAATCAATACATACACATGTATAACAAACATGAATCTTGACTGATAAACCTTTAACTACTCACTAAATAATGCATTTATGGAAAATGTTAATTACTGATAACAAGATTGTAATCGTGTATTTAATAGCAGAAAGCACAAATATGTTAAATGATTGGTGAATGCTAAAATATTTACTGTGGTCTACTAAAGTCTCATAAGGTAGAAATAACGACGTGTTTTATGCTCATTTCTTTCCAGTAAACATCGGTACCCTTCATCAGAAACATTTTGTTCGACATTTATCCATCCCATTTGGAATATTTAAACACTATTACTAATTGATTGTATTTGGATGTAAGAGTGCATCTTTAATAATGTTTATGCAACAGTCCGAGGCAATGTTCGGGCTGATAACAAATCCACCGCCTTACTCGGCACTGCACTTCCACCTGGAACTCGGGAAGGTAAAAACAAGGCCGATTTCCTCCGCTATCCCTGGTATACCCCCGGACCGTGAGTGTGTGTGTTTTTTTTTTTTTTTTTTTTTTTGGGGGGGGGAGGAGCTACAATTGACTGTTGCATTACTGGTATTATTTTTGATGCAACTTTTAGTGATATTTAATTTTGATTTTGATTACAATAACTTTGATTACAATGATGTAAAGATAACTTTTAATAGGTTACACAAAATTCAATTAGATTTTCATTTGATGTGGCATAGACCGAGTTTTAGCAACTTAAATAGTACTTCATGAATACGAGACAATTTAAAATTGCTTCATTGATATTAAGCTTTAACTTCTCTTTTGCTGCTATAAAAATGTCGTATGAACTTAGTAGTTTCTGTCATTAATAATATCTGCCATAATTATTTTTTTATCAACATTTAAATTTTCCACTCTGCACAATGACTTTTTCAGATGTCATTCATACCTGTCTTGTTATATCACAGTTATACAACACCCTGCAATAAGCCTGAACGATGGGGGCCATGGATAAGGCTCAGATGTCGCAGACTCTTGCTGTCGGAGCCAGACAACAGTGTATAGTCACTAACATAGCGTTGCGTTAATGGATGTGACCAGGAGAGGTTACAATGGATGTCACATAGTGGTGACTAAAAGAACCAAAATATATGGCCCAGGGACAGTCCCTGGTCAACCCATTCTCTGCAGAAGTGGTGCCTCTTCAGGTAGCACTGTCCTCCCTTGTAAAGTATCGTGTGCATCCATTATGTTCAGGTATGGTCTCAAAGTTAGACATAGGCTTTTTTTACCGACTTTAACGTGCCAGTTTCATATAGATAACATTATCATCTTTTGTGAAATAAGTTCATTTATGGTTTATATCAGTATGGTTAATCTAAAAAAAATATATATATATTGAAAATTTATGATATATATAGATCATATGTGTGATCTTTTATTCTTATGTTTTATCACGTTTAGAAATTCGTCTGGCATGGCTAGGGATTTGTACATGCTACATCTCAGCTATTAGACCAACTATTGGGAAAGAATCGGGAATAAAATTGTGCTATTTTGTTTAAATAATGATCAAAATTTCATGACTGTTTAAAACCAAACTAGCAGTTCCAATCTTATCATTATTCAAATGAAATATAACATGACTGACTTTTTATTAAATATCAGCCTTTAATGTTTTGTTGACAAAAAAGTTATCAAAGTGTCCGGATATGAATTCAGTTTATGTTGAAATACTAGAAGCACATCATTCTCTTTTTGGCCAGCTTTTATGTTGCTTCCTAGGGGAAGATGATGTTTTAGGCAATGAGGTTTGAAATGTTGGTTTCAGACTATATGCACCATCAAAGTCTGAGGGGAGGAAGTAGCCAAAACGTTAGAAGTTGATATGTGGGCAAATGTTACACTTCATCAACATCAACGTGGCATCTTAAAGGTAATTTTAATTTAGGTGTGCCATTTGTTTGAACTTAAACATATAATAATGGTTTGGGGTTTGCCATGAAATCAGTTGTGATATTAATTGATCACAATCGCTTTGCTCAATACTGATAATTCAATGAACTGGTGCAGATCAAACCAGATAATTTGCTATTCAGTTATTTAATTTTGCCGTTTCAAATGGCTTAAAACCATGTCACTTAAATGCTGATTGAGCCCGTCAAGGCTATCATTGCATATGTGTCCTATGCAATTCCAACATCCAAATCTTAGAGGCCAATGTCCCATGTAGACTGTGCTTGTAACGAAATGCTGTTTACATGCACATACATTACATTAAGGTCGTTTTGTCTGCTCCGTAACTTTGTTATTTTAATTGAAAGGGTGTTCAAATAATTTGCTATATTTGTTCAGCAATTAATGTTGACATGTTGCATGCAATGCCATAATGGTCAGGTTTTACTTACTATTTTAAACTGTTTTAATGAAATGCTAAATATATAAATGTATAATCAAGGGATCTTTTAATAATCTGTTTGGCCCACAATGGTCACTAACCATGAACAATCCCGATATACTTTCTTCAAAGGTCAAGGTTAAACTCACATTATCATCACCACACATGGCTTTTCATTAGGCACATATGATGTCCGGGTTGTTGACACCATCAACATTTCATCTGTTCTTTCACTTAATCAATGCCTTTTCCATCATGCTTTGAATACATGTATGTTTCAGTAAGTAAGTAAGTAAGTTAAAAGCATTCATAACTTTAAATGACATCTCTTGTTCACTAAGAACTATGAGTATGTGTATGAACCATAGACACCTACTTAGAAATTTCAGTACACATGTAGTAAAAGAAGTAAAAGAAGTAGTTTTTATTACGTATTCAATGATTCTTAATGATATTAAATCTATGTATGTTGTACTTCCAGAAAACTGAGGCACCTTTTCAAAAGGCCAACACCACCATTGACGGTATTGACGGTATTGGTGGTATTGACGGTATTGATGGTATTGACGGTATTGATGGTATTGACGGTATTGACGGTATTGATGGTATTTGACGGTATTGACGGTATTGATGGTATTGACGGTATTGACGGTATTGATGTCAGAGCTGTGACATAAAGTGCCTTCAAGCCACCAAACAATTTTGAGAACTTCTTAAATGAAGTTGAAATTGAGATGTACTTTTCCACATATCCTAAAGTGATTACATGCTATGTTTATTTAGCTACCAATTTTGATATATTTTTTCCTGAATTATAACAAACAATCCAATTTTTGCATTTACCATGCTTACCTCTTACACAGTTGTATACCACTACTGAACATACGCTTGCATTTAAACTGTGCCATGCATTCATACTTTAGACATCTTCATTTCATGTCATGCTTGTAAATACTCATTAAAATAAAAAATAAAAATTATATTCAATGACTCAAGTTCATTTTTGTCATTTTGATCTACGATGCCTACCTCTTACACATTTTCATACCAATACTTCATTTCCCACTGCATTATCAAATTTATATGTAAGCACCAAATACTTGACTTCTGTTTTGAACATATAAATATACATTTAGCATTTAATTCCCAGTTCTTTAATTGTTATCAATTGCACCTTATTTTGAACCAGTTTATTACATTATTTCTATTTTAAGTGCATGAACTATTATAGTGTTTTTTTGTAAATACAATTACACCACATTTTTTCCCGTCTGTTCTGAATTGTTGTGCTTTATTCTGTTTATGTTTTTTCTTCATTAAATAACTTCTTACAGTGAATGTCAGTCAAAAAAGTCTACCCTAGCAGTAAAATGTACTGGTTGAGAGCTTTTTCAAGTACTTTCTTTAGATCTTTATAAAGAAGGTACTGCAATTCAACTATATGGTAACTAGGCAATTAAAAGTTGCAATTCCTACCGAGACACGTAAGTAACTTTAATAATAATTTAATGTTTAATGTTTATTTTCATTTTGTACACAAACTTGCACGTGGGGGATCGGCACGCGCAGCATATTGCGCATGCTTGTGAACCTAAGGTTTTCCTAAATTGACTGATACAAACGATGATCATTGTGTACATAGCTGGTTTCATGTTTTTATCGCACCCACATTCACTTAAATGTATACAAACACAAGCTTCTATCAGAAATGAGTCAAAATATCATTGATATTCAGTGTCTGCCTGATTTCGAGTATGAATTGACTGTCGTAAATGTTAAGGTATACATTTTTCGTTAATCCTGAAAATCTCTTATTACAGTCTTATATTTAGTATATTTAATAAACGGATAATAAAAACACACAATAGGCACCTTCAATCTGCCTCGCATTCCATTTGTCGGAAAATGTTTCTCATCACAAGCTAATCAGAACTGTATAAGTACCCTCTTTGCGCCCCTATTAGATACGCTATATGTGACGTCACACATGCGAAAAATATATCGACAATAGCAGCTTGAGCTGTAGTTAACTAAAATGTGAACAATTTTAGTAGGTATTTATACACGTATAAAAAAATAAATCAAAACATATAAAAACTGTCAGAAACTGCTTCTCAACCAGTAGCCTTCAGTCATATACTAGTTTCACCCATGAACACGGTCATGCATTTCACACTGACATTAAACAACAAAATATTGGGATATGGAGCTATGTTGTTTCGGCTTTTAAAACATATTTTCAAACTTCCACTTTCTCATTCTTAAGTTGTTTTTTATATGTTTTTCATATACATTTTGTGCTCATTTATTTCCATGTTTCATCATTTGTAATGTATTGTTGTTGATTTTTAACAATAATGCTTGCAATTATAGAATAATTGATAATGCTAACACATGTTTTGTTTTTGTTTATTGTATTGCTGTTTATATTTGTTTTAACTCATAATGCCAGTAGTGCTTACAAATAACTAATGTTTTACCAGTTGCTGCCTCGTATTGATACGTTTATGGAACAACTATACATAAACAGTTTTATGGAATAATGGTACATAAACACTTTTATGGAATAATGGTACATTAACACTTTTAAGGAACAATGGTACCTAAACACTTCTATCGAATAATGGTACATAAACATAAACACTTTTAAGGAACAATTGTACATAAACACTTTTATGAAATAATGGTACATAAACCCTTTTTTGAACAATGATATATAAACACTTTTATTGAACAATGGTACATAAACACTTTTATGGAACAATGGTACATCGACACTTGTAACACATATTATCTGAATGTTTCATTAATACTTTTATATAAGTCTGTTGGGTATATGTTGATAATGAAAATACATATTACATGATGTATAGATTTGTTGTCACCCCATCAAAACATAAAGTGTTTTTTTTTTTACATTTTTCTACACAGACAATTAATGAATTTATTACATTCCTTATGTTGATTTTTATTTTAAATAAAACAGTACTTTTAAACAAGGGGCTTTTCATTTTCTATGCTGTTCATTTCTATGTTGTGCTTGCATACACATGTCATTTTCATATTATCAATTTCTCAACATTAACATGTTAATCATTTCCGTTGCGGAACTTCAAAACCAATGTACTATAGAATAAATGTTTGAATGTGTATCCAATATATGACCTCCTTATGGTTACTACTGAATTTAAAATGCAATGTCATATACAGTTTATTCAACCCCTGTATCTATATTTTCCTATTTTCTTTTTCGGACAAAAACAAACTTCAAAAACCTAAAATCTTCTGAATGTTTCACACAAATTACTTTAACTAACACTGTACCTGCTGTGTTCTTTGCGTTATATCATTCCTTATAAATACTGGTTTGGTAGCATGTTACTGCTGGGCCTGACCAGTACATGATCAGTACATGAACCCTTTTGATTTAAGGGTCATTGGGTCAAATGTGAAAGTCACAGTGACCTTCAATGCGAAAAAGTTGTCCAAATGATAACTCGACAATGCCTTTACCCATAACCCTTAAACTTAACCTATTGATTTTAGGATTCATCCGGTCAAAGATCACAGTAACCTTGAATGCAAACATTTTGTCCGTGTGATAACTCAATAATACATGCACCCATGGCTCTCAAACTTAACATTTAATTTGGAGGGGGTGACAAGTAGATGGTACACTTTGAATGGTCATAATCTTAAAACTACCTCGAAGGCATACAATGTCAATGTTAAATCAGCTGTCATCTCGGTCCATGCATATTTCTTTCAATTGTCAAAATATTCCAGACAACATAGTGCTCGATGGGGGCATTATGTTTGACATAAAATGATGTTGTTAAAAAATAATGTTCTAATGATCTTATCCTTGAAAAGTCTATCAATATTTAGTTGAAATCTTCCAACACTGACGTCAGTTTGTCGTGAAACATATCAAGTCTACCTCTCCAGTTCGCAAGTTTGTCCCTATCAAATCATTGCTGACAAGTTCTATCATCATAAAGGAAAATGGTCAGTTCATAATTAACACATTTACTCTCATGGCCACCATTTCATCAGCACTTTCAGTGCTTTAATTCTAAAGGGCACATACCATGTGCGAATGTGGCGGGAACCTTTGGGATAGGAACAACAGTTAATTTGTTGTGTTAACCCTTACGACAGAAGCGTAGGAAATTCACAGATCTTTTCTAACCAGGCCTGTTAAAATTTCACCTGTCGGGAGTCACTCCTAGTCTAACATCTCTATGTCCGCCACACCCCGTTTTGCGTAATATTCATAAGCAAATTATAAACTGTTATAAATTGTTTCACAAATAAGGAGAACTCTCGTATATCTTTCAGTTTGTAATTAGTTGTGGTAGTGGAACACATTTAACATCGTAGACAATACTCATATATTCATCTTTGTTTTGAAGGTGCAGTATTCATTCAATCCCGACGATATATGTCATGCAAAAGAACGGAAGGTGGATAACTGCCGACAATCGCCGATTGTGGGTCTTTCGACAGCTTGAACGCCTTGGAAAATGCAAAACTGTACCTGTCAACTACATTAACCACATACCCTCGGAGAAAATGACGACATGTAATAGCGGCGACTCAGTACGCGTGCGCGGAAATCCAGGAGGAAGGTGGCATCTGAAACCTAAACCCAAATTGTTTATAAATCAACAGTTTACATCATACTCACGTCCATCGAGTGACATACACACGCTCTTACTGAATACATCAAATCTTCGTGAACGTGTGAGGAATTCGACACCGCATACATATCACTATCCTATTCTCATATCTGATATCTTACCACGAAGGGAGATAAATGATACTGCGCAGTATAGGCCTATTCATCCTAAACCAAAAGAGACAGATTGTTGTACGATTTTATAAAGTACGGTTTATTTAAGAGACTCGAAAATATTTTTGGTGAATTATATCATTAGGCATGTTTTTGATCATTCTAAATGTATATGTAATTTCTTGTTCCAATTTTTAAAAAAGTCTAATATCCAAAAGTCACCTATTACTAGATGTATATACATCTTTGTTCACAAGTTAGTACAAACTGTATCACAAGATTCTGAAGCGTACCGTTTAGTCGTATCGATAAATAAGCTGCATTTTTTGTGAAATGTTACTGTCAATAATGTTAAGTGTGCTGTATAATTATTTTTCAAATATTTCACTACTGTATATATTTGCATTTTTGTGCATTTAAAATTCTGTTTCATATAAACTGTTGTTAAAGCGTTCATCTTTCTTCAAATGTCATATTTAATGCTCTTGAAATTATCAAACAATTTCAAAATGAATTGTGAATGCTACAGTACAAAGTAAGCGATCTTTAATGTATTGTAATACTTGCTCAAGCATAATAACTGTAATCGTCAATAACAAAGTTAAAGTTACTTTCATCCTTGAATGCGTTTTCAAAAATCATGAGTAAACGCCGTACTCTAATAAAGTATCATTTTTCTTACAATTTTCTGAATTTCATTAATTGAGAGAGCGAGAAAGAGAGAGAGATAATGTAGCGACATTATCTCTCTCTCTCTCTTTCTCGCTCTCTGTAAGCGTGAATAAAGCGTTTATCTTGTGTCAATTTAAGTAAAGACATAATGTAATAAGAAGTGCATGGTATTAAACACAGAACAAAATCATTGTAGTAAGAATATAAGTATCATGTGTTTCCGGTACAGATAGAAAAATCCGACCCGAGGGCACGCGCGTAAGCCGGTAACGATGCTTGCCGAGTACAATTTTCTTGCATACCTAAAAAGATCAGTTTGTGGGAAAATTGACGTAGAAAAAGTACTTTTGTAAATTTAACCAAAAGCGCGTGCGACGTTGTTTACTGACGTCATAAAGCGCAGTAATTTTTAATCACTATTGACGTCAAATAGGCAAAAGGTTTTGGTAAGCTCCGACAAAATGGATGTCAGACAGTCCCGGGTCAATAGGCAAACAGTTTTGGACAGCTACGACAAAATGGAAGTTAAACAGTCCCGGGTCAATAGGCGAACGATTTTGGTCAGCTCCGACAAAATGGATGTAAGACAGTCCCGGGTCAATAAGCAAACAGTTTTGGACAGCTCCGACAACAGGGAAGTTAGGCAGATTCCATGGTCAATGGGCAAATAGTACTAGACTGTGGATGCTAGACAGTCCCGGGTCAATAGACAAACAATACTGGACAGATCTGACAACAGGAAAGTTAGACAGCCCTTTGTTTAATAGGCATACATTTCTGAACTGCTCCGACGAAATGGACGTTAGACGTCATGGGTCATGAAGAAAACTACATGACGGCACCGCAAAATGATTGTTTGACAGTCCCTTGTCGACAGGCAAGCATAACAAGACAGACTCAACAAAAGGGATATTTGACAGTCGCTTGTCGACATGCGTACAGGAAGGCCCCTACACCAATGATGCTAGACACCCTGGACGACATGAAATGCGGACAGGACAGCCCGACAACAGAGATCCTAGACAGACCCTAGTCGACAGCCAACACGATCAGGCCGACCTCGAAAATAGTGTTGTTAGGCAGACCCTAGTCGACAACCAACACGATCAGGACGGCCCCGATAAGAGGAAGGTTAGACAAACTATGGTCAACAGGAAACGCGTACATGACGGCCCATCCAACAGGGATATTAAACAGACTCTTTTTGACAGGCAATACGTACAAAACATCCCCCGCAATAGGGAGGTTAGACAGACCCTACGGAAATATATTCAGCTATTTGAAAGGTCTTTTTGGTATCCGATAAGCTTATAAAGTCAAAACTCAAAGAGGCGGCACAGAAAACGGAATCGTTACAGGACAAACATCTGATATTACGCACCCGCGCTATAGACCGCACACGAAATAATTTTATCGTCCAAACCGCCGGCAGCCTCTACATAAGGGTTGTTAGAAAATCCCCGAAAGAATACCAGTACGCAGAGGACGGATTACTTATGTTACCGACACGCATGTTCAATATGATACTTGAAGTGCTTCACGAACACATGTTATTGAATTATTATTTTATCTCGAAGTTGTAGCGTCTCATCATTACATTTGACAATCCTTGGTCGACAGGCAAACAATTCAAACCACTTTCGCTAAACGGGAAGTTTGACAGTCCCTGGTCGACAGACAAAGTTCAGGCTACCCTCCACGAAAGGGGGGTTAGACAGTCCTTGGTGGACAAGCAAAAAGTTCGACTAAAGGGAAGTAAAGCAGTTCCTGGTCGACAGAAGAAAAGTTCAGGCCAACCTCGAGAAAAGGGAAAGTAGACAGTCCCTGGTCAATAGGAAAACAGTACAGGCCAACCACGACAAAAGAGAAAGTAGACAGTCCCTGGTCGATAGGCAAACAGTTCAAGCCAACCTCGAGAAAAGGGAAAGTATACAGTCCCTGGTCAATAGGCAAACAGTTCAGGCCAACTCGAGAAAAGGAAAAGTAGACAGTCCCTGGTCAATAGGCAAAAAGTTAAGGCAAACCACGACAAAAGGGAAAGTAATCAGTCCCTGGTCGATAGGCAAACAGTTCAGGCCAACCACGACAAAAGGGAAAGTAGAAAGTCCCTTGTCGACAGGCAAATGTTACTGCAAAGCCCGACGAAACGCATTTTTGACAGTAGCTGTGGACAGACAACCAGTACTGGAGATCCCTTATAACAGTGATTACACAACCCCTGGTCGACACCCAATTCATACTGGACGGCCTCGAAAACATGGAAGTTAGACAGTCTCTGGTCGACAGGGCAAATCGTACTGGGCAACCACAACTAAATGATTATTAGACATTCACTGATCCCCAGCAAACGAATTTTCGCTATCATCCAAGCAGAATTATACCCCTACAAAAGGGATGTAAAACATTCCCGGAAGCAAACCAGTCATTTGTAGAGCTTGTTAATGGTCAGATAATTTGACGGACGGACAGGTTGATGGATGGAAAAAGATGAATGAATAGATTATTTCAGTTCAATTGACCTCATGCGATATGGATTTTACGCATTTTATTCGGAGTAAAAATACATAACAGATCAACCGACTTGCATACTATTTCTAATATTTGACTGAATTTGAATAATTCAGTGCACAACAAGTGCATACAACGAAGTTAACCTACTTATAATCACATGTAAACAAAAATATAATTTCACACTTATATATACTTACATCATCATTTTTATTTAACTTTGAATATCCATATGTACAAGGGACATTGTGAGTCTAACCTTACATGAAAACAAAAATCAAGGAAGGTCAGAGTCTATATAGATAATGTTGACACAATTGAGCCTCATTATTGCGTCTTAAACCATTTGAAATCGAAAATTGAAATAGTTCATACAAGTATGATACTCCTCAGTGTTATATTCATATACCTCTAGCAGAAACACAAACTGTGTCATGAATGCTATATATAGCAGTCTTAGTAATTGTATTACAATTTAAGGGTTCAGTTATATATTGTATGATACCTACGCACATGCATAACAAACATTCTCATATCCGAAGCAACAACCGCAAAAAGCAAAACTGACATGACTGCGATACTAATGTATCCCATCATTCTCGAAAACGGCCGATTATCTTCTCGACATTACAGTTTGTTAATGGATGATGTAGTGCTATTCCGTTAAATCCTCGTATCTTTGATCAGCTGCTGGATTATTTCTTCTTGTGTCATCCCAACGAAGTTTTTGTTTTGGTAGCAAATGCAGGGCATTATATAAAGTGGCTTAATAGGCTTAGGTGTCGTTATCACTCCGCTTGAATGTAATTCATAAAACAGACGAGTTAAAATTTATTATACGGTATGATGTTAAGTGCTTATTAGTCGTAAATATCGTTTATCCTGCGTCTGAAAGTAGTTCAAATCCAGACACGTAAGGCTTTTTGAAAGTGGCTTATTACGTGCTGGTATCGTTGTCACTCCGTTTGAAAGTAGTTCCATGCAGGATTATTATGCTACGAGATGTGCAAATGTATAACATATCATGAACACCGCTTTTAAAAAAGGTTCTAGTTTCAACGAGAAAAAAAGATATTCCTTTAAATAACCATTTCAGATATCTAATCTTTTATTCAGATTAGAGTTTCTTTTATTGTCTTAGATTTCAGATTTTGACTGTTAATCAAAGTAAAAGGAGCATACATCTTGTTTAGAACGATTTTTGAGGTAGTCCATAGCATGAATTGAATATTCGTTTCTTGTGAAAATTTTGGTAATAAAGCAATCAATTTAATTATCTAATCATTGAATTTCTAGCTTATTTAGTAAAACATTTTCGGTAAAGTACGCTTCGTCTTCAAAACTCCCATTTTGATGATACCATCCAACGTCAGTTTTGACCAGAGTATTCGGGAGTATTTCTCTTCGTCAAAGAATTTATCGTTAGCTGCGGAAAGAAAGTTTGTCCCGAAATCTCAAAACAAATACCATCTGACGCTCTGATTTCTTACGTTGCCAAATTCGTACTGTTTCTTTGGTTTAAAAATTTTAAACGAATGTTTTTGATAATTCCATTGTTCCACTGTGTAATGTTTAACATTGATACATATAACTGCAACATTTAATTAAACTATTTCCATTTCAAATATGACCATTTTTCGTCTGTTTGTATGGCGAGACTTTTGGCAGAAGGATATTGGCCAGAAATCACGATGTTTTCATTCTGTGGTATATTAGAAGGTTGAAGTTGTGGTTCACCACTCGAGATTTTCATTTGGCAGCCATAACATTCATTTATTTAGTCAATATGTCCTCCCGCTCTTCTTTTTTTAGGATCTATACATTGAAATGTCGTTGTTTTCTTGAACAATATAATTATAAATTATTATATATTGTTTGTTTTTATTACACAGACAATTTTGTGAAGGATTCTCGTTAAAAATGAGCATATCAAATACATTAATGTGAGTGTTTCCTACATTTGTAGGAGACCACTTAAAAGTGGTGAGGAGAATTACTACAAGTCGGTAAAGTTCAAGCGAATCGCAATGGTTAAATTGATTTCGTTCCAATGGAAGCAAGAGTTTCAGTGTTGAAAGCGCCTTACGGGCGGAAACTATCGAGTTCGATGCTCCTTGCTGTATGGTATTGAATGGATGACGTGACCGACGTCAGAATTAATGCGGAAAATGACAGACATCCCAAACCCCAGGGGGCATCACATTTCCACGAGTTCGGACTTCCATTGCGCATTTCAACCTTTCAAGCGTGTAGGTGTGCTTAACATTAACAGTTCAAAAATGTTATGGTCATTATCTATTAACGTGCATTAAATTGATATCGCTCTCTATATGTATATATTAAAAACAAATGGCATAAGTGCATTATTTGTTCGTACTCGTTGCTTGGTTACTTGTGTGCAGTTTTTTTTTTACATTTCATAATTGTGCTGAAGTTTTAATTCATATTTTTACTCTGGCCTAGCATATCTTAATCATTGTAGTCCTCAATATTAGACAATTATCAAACATGTTACGATCCTTCGATGTCGAGCGCTTTATTGTTGGCCTTGTTACGAAAAGTGTTTGCAGTTCCCGAAATTATCGACAATCCAGTGTTTAATGGAGCATAGCCCATGGTCACTAGAAACACTTATGATTTTCACTCTTCGCGTGAATTCATGGACTGTTATCAATGTATTAGTACAATACAGAGAAACGGATACATATTGCACAAAATACTTAAATCGCGACAAGCAGGCATTTCTTTTTAAGTAAATTTTGAAATGGGCTAGTTTCGGCTTCAATTGAAATATGTTTTTCACAACAATAAAATCGGGCTTGTTAAAAAGTAACTTTGGCATTTAAAATATGTCACACCCTGGGTGTCGCCATTCTATTTTCAGTCACTTAAATTATGACGTAACATTTTATGCTTGCGTTATGTTTGATAAACGACCCATTAATTTGCGGAAAACATATCGACATCAATGATAAATCTAAAGTCTTTTAAGGTATTTTTATGATTTATTTATTCTCAAGAGCAGTGCATCAAACACGAAGAGTGAATCAAACGAACAACATACATAGTATGTACTTAAGTAGGATAAAGTGCTTGTATAACAACGATATGTATTCATGGAATAAAGAAATATGTAATTGTGGGAACTGTATTTCAATTTAAAGGATTTCCCCTAAACAGACAAAGTAATAAGGATTCGTATTTTTGTTCCTCTTTCAATTGGAATCCGTCGTAAAATAATTTGTAATCTTCAATTGAAGGTAAAAATTAGATTTTTGTAGCATTTTACCGCGTAGGTAGTACTTGCGTTATTATTCCTACCAATAAAACAGTACTGCAACTATACAGGGTCACCAGGCATAGACATGTAAAATATTTTTACATAGGATAAATTTATTGTTAATTCTCTTGATATAAACACGCCATTGGTAGAATCATTTCGAAAGCAAACATGAATTTCACATAATTTATATGGGAAATAGCGTCGCCAGTATCAAAAAGTTAAATGAGTTAATCTTTATAGGGAGCCCAACAGTTTTATTTTATAAGTGGTTTGGTCAGAGCTAAAATATGGAATATTCACAATAATTTGTATACCTCATTGGATTATATGTTGAATTTGAAATAAAACAATCCATGTACAGCTTTCTTCACTGAAACAATAGATGGATGGACGTATGATTACAATCGGTGGGTGCGATCTTGGATGAAATGATATATTTATTGATGAATGGACGGACGGACGGACAGGTAGATGGATGAAAAAAATGGATGGATAGATAGATTGATTGATGAATGGATGGATGGATGGATGTATGTATTTCTTTCAGCTCGATTGTGTGCTCGTTCGATATTGGTTTTACTCATTTAATTCGAAGTAATACTATATCACATATCAATAGACTTACATACTATTCCCAATATATCACACAGTTTGATTAAATCAGTGAACAATAATGTATACAAGAAAGTAAAAATGATCAAACACGTGTTAACAAACATATAATGAGTTTAAGGGCCATTGGGAGTCTAACCTTAAAGGTAAACAAAACTCAAGGACAGAGTCTATATAGAAATCATTAACACATATTATTATATGTATTGCGTCATAAGCCATTTGAAATCGAATAATTGAAACAGTTAATACAAGTAATTTATTCCTCAGTGTTATATTCATATATCTCTAGCAGAAACACAAATTGTGTCATGAATGGTATATAGAACAGTCTTAACAATTGTATTACAATTTAAGGGTTCAGTTATATCTTGTATGATACCTACGCACATGCATAACAAACATTCTCATATCCGAAGCAACAACCGCAAAGAGCAAACCTGAAATGACTGCAATACTAATGTATCCCGTCATTCTCGAAAACAGCCGATTATCTTCTCGACTTTACAGTTTGTTAATGGATGATGTAGTGCTATTCCGTTAAATCCTCGTATCTTTGATCAGCTGCTGGATTATTTCTTCTTGTGTCATCCCAACGAAGTTTTTGTTTTGGTAGCAAATGCAGGGCATTATATAAAGTGGCTTAATAGGCTTAGGTGTCGTTATCACTCCGCTTGAATGTAATTCATAAAACAGACGAGTTAAAATTTATTATACGGTATGATGTAAAGTGGCTTATTAGTCGTAAATATCGTTTATCCTGCGTCTGAAAGTAGTTCAAATCCAGATACGTAAGGCTTTTTGAAAGTGGTTTATTACGTGCTGGTATCGTTGTCACTCCGTTTGAAAGTAGTTCCATGCAGGATTATTATGCTACGAGATGTGCAAATGTATAACATATCATGAACACGCTTTTAACAAGGTTCTAGTTTCAACGAGAAAAAAGATATTCCTTTAAATAAGCATTTTAGACATATAATTTTTTATTCAGATTAGAGTTTCTTTTTTATTGTCTTAGATTTCCGATTTTGACTGTTTAACAAAGTAAAAGGAGCATACATCTTGTTTAAAACGATTTATGAGGTAGTCCATATCATGAATTGAATATTCGTTTCTTATAAAAAAAATGGTAATAAAGCAATCAATTTAATTATCTAATCATTGAATTTCTAGCTTATTTAGTAAAACATTTTCGGTAAAGTACGCTTCGTCTTCAAAACTCCAATTTTGATGATACCACCCAACGTCAGTTTTGACCAGAGTATTCGGAAGTATTTCTCTTCGTCAAAGAATTTATCGTTAGCTGCGGAAATTTTTTTTGTCCCGAAATCTCAAAACAAATACCATCTGACGCTCTGATTTCTTACGTTGCCAAATTCATACTGTTTCTTTGGTTTAAAAATTTTAAACGAATGTTTTTGATAATTCCATTGTTCCACTGTGTAATGTTTAACATTGATACATATAACTGCAACCATTTCAAATATGACCATTTTTCGTCTGCTTGTATGGCGAGACTTTTGGCAGAAGGATATTGGCCAGAAATCACGATGTTTTCATTCTGTGGTATATTAGAAGGTTGAAGTTGTGGTTCACCACTCGAGATTTTCATTTGGCAGCGATAACATTCATTTATTTAGTCAATATGTCCTCCCGCTCTTCTTTTTTTTAGGATCTATACATTGAAATGTCGTTGTTTTCTTGAACAGTATAATTATAAATTATTATATATTGTTTGTTTTTATTACACAGACAATTTTGTGAAGGATTCTCGTTAAAAATGAGCATATCAAATACATTAATGTGAGCGTTTCCTACATTTGTAGGAGACCACTTAAAAGTGGTGAGGAAAATTACTACAAGTCGGTAAAGTTCAAGCGAATCGCAATGGTTAAATTTTGTTTCAGTGGAAGCAAGAGTTTCAGTGCTGACAGCGCCTTACGGGCGGAAACTATCGAGTTCGATGCTCCTTGCTGTATAATATTGAATGGATGACGTGACCGACGTCAGAATTAATGCGGAAAATGACAGACATCCCAAACCCAAAGGGGCATCACATTTCCACGAGTTCGGACTTCCATTGCGCATTTCAACCTTTCAAGCGTTTAGCCGTGCTTAACATGAACAGTTCAAAAATGTTATGGACATTATCTATGAACGTGCATTAAATTGATATCGCTCTCTCTATGTATATATTGAAAACAAATGGTATAAGTGCATTATTTGTTCGTACTAGTTGCGTGGTTAGTTGTGTACAGTTTTGTTTTTTTACATTTCATAATTGTGCTGAAGTTTTAATTCTGGTTTTTACCCTGGCCTAGCATATCTTTATCATTGTAGTCCTCAATATTAGACGATTATCAAACATCTCACGATCGTTCGATGTCGAGCGCTTTATTGTTAGCCTTGTTACGAAGAGAGTGATTTGCAGTTCCCGAAATTATCGACAATCTAGCGTTTAATGGAGCATAGCTCATGGACACTAGTTACATCTATGAATTTCATAAAGTTCACTCTTCGCGTGAATTCATGGACTGTAATCAGTGTATAAGTACAATACAGCGGCACGGATACATATTGTACAAAATACTTAAATCGCGACAAGCAGGCATTTCATTTTAAGTAAATTTTGAAATGGGCTAGTTTCGGCTTCAATTGAAATATGTTTTTCACAACAATACAATCGGGCTTTGTTAAAAAGTAACTTTGGCATTTAAAATATGTCACTCTCTGGGTGTCGCCATTCTATTTTCAGTCACTTAAATTATGACGTAACATTATATGCTTGCATCATGTTTGATAAACGACCCATTTATTTGCGGAAAACATATCGACATCAATAATAAATACAAAGTCTTAAAGGTATTTTTATGATTTATTTATTATCAAGTGCAGTGCATCAACCACACAGAGTGAATCAAACGAACAACATACATAGTGTGTACTTAAGTAGGATAAAGTGCTTGTATAACAACGATATGTATTCATGGAATAAAGAAATATGTAATTGTGGGAACTGTATTTCAATTTAAAGGATTTCTTCTAAAAATAGTTTTTTTTATCTATGATTTTATCATAGTTCTACGTTTTTACTTTAAGATTTTTAGCACAATTTTAAACAAAATAGTGTCATGAAAGGAAATGTTTCATAGACAAAGTAATAGGGAATCGTTTTTTTGTTCCTCTTTCAATTGGAATCGGTTGTAAAATGTTTAAATTTGTAATCTTTAATTGAAGGTAAAAATTATATTTTTGTAGCATTTTTACCGCGTAGGTAGTACTTGCGTTATTATTTCCTATCCTATCAATAACACAGTACTACAACAATACAGGGTCACCAGGCATAGAAATGTAAAATATTTTTACATAGGATAAATTAATTGTTAATTCTCTTAATATAAACACGCCATTGGTAGAATCATTTCGAAATCAAAGATGAATTTCACATAACTTATATGGAAAAAAACGTCGCCGGTGTCAAAAAGATTCATAAGTTAAACTTTATAGAGAGCACACCAGTTTAAAATTATAAGTGTTTTGGTCAGAGCCAAAATATGGAATATTCACAACAATTATAATTTGTATACCTCATTTGATTATATGTTGAATCTAAAATAGAACAATCCATGTACAGCTTACAATCGGTGGGTGCATTCTTGTACGATTTATTTATTTATATTTATTGATGAATGGACGGACGGACGGACAGGTAGATGGATGAAAAAAAATGGATGGATAGATAGATTGATTGATGGATGGATGGATGGATGGATGGATGTATTTCTTTCAGCTCGATTGTGTGCTCGTTCGATATGGGTTTTACTCATTTAATTCGAAGTAATACTATATCACATATCAATAGACTTACATACTATTCCCTATATATCACACAGTTTGATTAAATCAGTGAACAATAATGTATACAACAAAGTAAAAATAATCAAAACACGTGTTAACAAACATATAATTTCACACTTGAATATACTAACAACATCACGTGTTTAAGGTCCATTGGGAGTCTAACCTTAAAGCAAAACAAAAATCAAGGACAGAGTCTATATAAAAATCATTAACACATATGATTATATGTATTGCGTCATAAGCCACGTGAAATTAAATAATTGAAATAGTTCATAAAAGTAAGTTATCTCGCAGTGTTTTATACATACATCTCTGCAGAAACACAAATTGTGTCATGAATGGTATATAAAGCAGTCTTAACAATTGTATTACAATTTAAAGTTTCAGTTATATATTGTATGATACCTACGCACATGCATAACAAGCATTCTCATATCCGAAGCAACAACCGCAAAAAGCAAAGCTGAAATGACTGCAATACTAATGTATCCCGTCATTCTCGAAAACGACCGATTATCTTGGCGACATTTTTTCTTGTAAATTGATGATGTAGTGCTATTTTTTTCAATTCTCGTATCATTGATCAGCTGCTGGATTATTTCTTCTTGTGTCATCCCAACGAAGGTTTTGTTCTGGTAGCAAATGCAGGGCATGATATAAAGTGGCTTAATATGCTTAGTTGTCGTTATCACTCCGCCTGAAAATAGTTCAAAACCATATTATAAATACTTATCATACGGTTTGCTGTAGAGGCTTATAAGGCTTAGGTGTCGTTATCACTCCGCCTGAAAGTAGTTCAAAACTTGAGAGTTAATAATTGTTATACGGTATGATGTATAGAAGCTTAGTATGCTTAGTTGTCACTATCACTCCGCCTGAAAGTAGTTTTAAACCATACAGTTAATAATTATGATACGGTATGATTTAAAGAGGCTTATTCGTCGTTATTTCTGCGTCTGAAAGTAGTTCAAAACCAGACTGTTAAAGCTTATTCTACGGTATGATGCACTTTACTTTTATAAGATATAATGTTAAGTGACTTATAAAGCGTTGGTATCGTTGTCACTTCGCTAGAAAGTAGTATAGAACCAGGCAGGATTTTTATGCTTCGACTTTTGTAGGTGTATAACATATCATGAAAACCGCTTTTTAAAAGGTTCTAGTTTCAACGAGATAAATAGATATTCCGTAAAACCCATAACCATTCTAAAAAATTATATAGTTTTTATTTGGGTTAGAGTTTTTTTTATTGTCTTATATCCCAGATGTTGATTGTTTAAAAAAGTAAAAGGAGCATACATCTTCTTTAAAAACGCAATCAATGTTATTATCGAACCATTGAATCTCTTATTCAGCTAAACACTTTCGGTAAAGTACGCTTCGTCTACAACACTCGTAAGAAGATGACCAGGTCGAAATAAGTTCTGGGCCGAAATGACCGGAATTGAAAGTGTTTTTTCGTTATCAACTGCTTATGAGAATTGAAGACTAAACATTCCTTGCCGAGACTAACTTTTCCATATGAGATCAATATTTCTATAATAATACATAATGTTTAAACCGTATCTCCTATAAATAACTGGTGGTACACAAGGTATCGATACTCATCCGATAAATACATTTTCATTAAGAATTTGTTTTCTCAGACAGACGAAAGTTCACGTAAAAGAAACTCCATTAAAAGTATTTAATGTTTCTCATGAACCTACCTATACCTACCTATATATTGGTATATGATTTTGATTTAGTATTTCTTTGCAGATGTTATGTTTGTTCTTTTCGGTGTGAAGACCCGAAAACACGTAGATTTTGATATATTGAACCAAAACGTGATAATAAAATCCAAAACCAAATCAGCCAGCAATTCAATTTACAAATATTAAACAATATACGATATGTATTATATATATGTGTATATATCCTAGTCTATGCATCTGGACATCAAAACGTACCCCACGAGCTGACAAACACATATTAAGTATTTAAGAAATATTACACACCACTGAGTGTCATATGACATTAATAACCGAGGCATTCGCCAAGATCCTTGCACATTCGGGTGCTAACTGGTCGGTCCTTATAATGCCATATGGTCCGAAGTGGTGTGTTCGATTTCTTATATTATACCGAACATTTTATATTATCATTCGATATTTTTTTCAAAACGCTCTTGGTGTGTTTTATTGAACAAAGCAAAGAATGTTTACTTGCGACAGTTTTTCGCCGTTGTGATACACGTAAGCCGCACCAAACAATCTCATGAAGTCAGAGGTCCATATAATATGACGACAGCGGTCCATATTATGTTTTAGGGATGGTCCGGACTGGCCAAAGTATTATATGGACCACTGACGTCATAAAACAGGTTTTTCATTAAATTACAGTGATATCCGGACCGATCGACTTTATATATACAAAGAAGGGGCACATCTATGTAAGGTTTAATATATATCTATATACATGTTCGGGTAACTGCCTTGGAACGGTTAGATGTATCAGGCCACATTATCACGAAAATACTTAAGGCAAATCTCAAACTCAGTCTAAACACATTTTATCACATAGCATCAACATTTATTAAAAGTCATATATGTTTTTTACAGTTTTATAAGCGCATTCTATCATAGAATATGCTGATAAAAGCCTTTGGTCGAATTCCCAGGTAAATATATTCTACAGCCAACAAAGTATTTGAGTACAATTCTGTATTCTTTTTCAATTACGAAAGTATTTGTTTTTGCTCTAGAATAAAAATCTTTGAAATATTGACAAAATCTTTTCATCAACACTCTCTATGAGAAAATACGTTTTCAAAAAGTATAAAACATGCAAGATTTTGAAAAATACTATGCTTTTATATGATGAAATAAGATGAGACTGAGTTTGATATTTGATTTAAGTATTTTCGTGATATTGGGGCCAGGCTTTCACCCTCTTTAACGCGTTTATGAATACTTCAGATTGTCTAAATTTTGCGATAATTCAATGTTGATTGATTAGCAAATAAATCAAGTTCCTAATTAAAACATTGCAATATATGTTCGATTTACCGTGACATCTGTTGACTTAATAATGAAATCGAATTTTGAAAATTAGCGACATTGTAAAACACAAAAGGACATCGCGAAAATAGGACCTCGTAGACTTAGTCATCTATATAATTTTCGACAAAATGTTCATGCATGCATTGGTGGTTATTGTTGAATAAAAAATATACATCCTATAAGCATGTTTGAATTGACGATAGCACAATTACTCAAAACGTCGGGTAACTCGGGCTTTAGGGTCGATTCTTAGCGTCATCGAGTTATCGCCAATCTACTATAATCACCTGTATAAACGCATGTAGGCGGATCGCTGTTCCATTGTCCACTACTGTTACATAATGCTGAAGTCGGGCCTGATATGGTGTAACCTTGGTTACAGTAGAATGTTGCAGTTGCCCCGAATGTCGTTCCTAAGAAACGGGAGTGAGCGAAATATAGTTTACATTTTTATTTATATTCAGAGATTTCAGCATGGTGACCATGCATTTAAAATGCATTTAAATATACTATGTTAAATAACTTCTTAAAAAAACTAACAACTCTTATTTGTTTATTATTAATTTCCAATTGGTTTAATTTATAAATACATTAGCTATGAATAACGATTATTTGTATAAGTGAGACATTAAGATTTTCTACTCGAAAAGTGTCAACCCTAAATGGCCCTGAGCCAAAAAACAAATACACAGGAAATGGCCCTTACCGTGACACCAGTGCAATAAATAGGAGATGAACAGCAGGGGATTATCTGCTCAACATTCCTTAAACTAGGCCTTTAAGAGATCAATCAAACACCAAACCACTTTTAAAATAAAACTGGTGGTGCTGAATCGGTACAATATATAACTGTCTTACATCGGAAAAAGCCTTATCATCTTTACCATCGGGTGTTAGTGCCAATCCATTAACTGGATGTGCAATTGATCCACAATCTAGTATAGTGCATGCAGGTGGTGGCCAAGTCCAGCTTCCATTTGCAAAGCAAGTTACCAGCAAGGCGCCAGAAATAGTGTAACCCAGGTTGCAAGAATAAGTTGCTTGATCCGAATATTTCGTCCCATTATTTAGGAGCTGGTATATTCCATTCAAAAGAACAGCTGGCTGGTTGCAATCCACTAATATGCAGGAAGGTTCGCTTCCACTCCATGATACATTTGCTTGACAGATCCGTAAGGAATCCCCGTCTAGATTGTACCCAATTTGACACGTATAATTTGCGATATGGGTATATGTAGTTCCCAAAGTATAATTAACGTATCCATTCAGTGGGTCATTCAGTGGTAAACAATCCACTGGATTGCAGGTTGGTTGAGGGACATTCCAAGAGCCATCAGCGGAGCAAATGATGTACGATGAGCCGAATAAATTGTACCCATCCGAGCAGTTGAATTGAGCTATAGAGTTATAGACGGTGGAACCATAATTTACAAATCCATTCGGTGGATTGTTTAACGCTGAACAATAAACTTCGCTGCAGACGGGAAGGGTTCCGATCCATTGTCCACTGGATTCACACAAGAACGTTCCGTTGACAGTCATTTGAAATCCTGTGTTGCAGGTATACACCACCAAGCTGTTTAATGTTGTGTCAGGTGATGAAATGTAGCTCGCGTGTGTCACATTAGGAGGACTTCCACAATCTATGAAGCTACATACAGGAAGTATTCCACCCCATGTTCCATTTGAGATGCATATCAATTCAGATGAAGCTCCAAGTGTATAGCCAGGACTACAGACGTACTGTGCATGACTTCCTTCGCCCGTACCAGATGTAAGCGAGTACGATGAATAGGAAATTATTGGTGGGTTGCCACATCCTTCACAAGAAAATCCGCTGCCCACCCAAACACCGCCAGCCGAACATTCCATCATGGGATCGCCGTTTAGATTATACCCATTGTCGCAGGTATATTCCACAGTACTTTGCCAAGTTGTAGACTCTGACGTTAACGTGTACGTCGCATGAGGTTCATTTGGAGGTAAAAAGCAATCAACCATGTTGCACGATGAAAGCGTTCCCAACCATGTTCGTGTATTTGAATCACAAATGAGCTGGGATGTCATATTTAATACGTACCCTGTAACGCAGACATAATTTGCAACACTATCATTGTTTGTACCAGACGTCAAAGTATACGTTGCACTTGAAACGTTAGGTGGAAAACCGCACCCTTCGCATAAAAACCCATTACCGGTCCATTGGCCGGTGTCGGCACAGGTAAATCTATCATCGCCAGTTGGAATGTATCCGGATACGCAAGTGTACGTTACAAAGCTCCCGTATGTTGTTGTTCCTGAAGTAAGTGTAAATGACGCATGCGCAATGGTGGAAGGTATGTTGCAATCTAATGGGCTACAACTGGCCGTCACTCCGTCCCACGCGTAACTTCCTTGGCAGGTCCTAGACACCGAGTAAATTCGAGTAAATGCACTACGACATATCTTTAGAACGAAATACAAACAAACATAAAAATTTAAGATTCTGTCTTTTGCACTTTTTTGACCGCTATATGGAATCATGCGTCTTAGTAATTGTGTTAAGAATGATTCAAATCACGAATACCATCGTCAGTTCCCATGGGTCACAATATATTAGTTTTTACATGTGCATGATTAAGTGTGAAGAAATTTTGAGTACCAGGGTACGGACGATGTACTAAAATAACGACTAATTGTTGTAAGAATTAACCTTATTAAATCCCCTGAGGAACGAACGTAGCCGGAATTGCATGTTGTTGTCAAAGTGTCTCCCAGATGTAGCCCGGTTAGAGTTACTGTGGATTCAGTGG
Organism: Mya arenaria; assembly: GCF_026914265.1. Lineage (NCBI taxonomy): Eukaryota > Metazoa > Mollusca > Bivalvia > Myida > Myidae > Mya > Mya arenaria. The sequence goes on along the minus strand of NC_069137.1, from coordinate 35,733,189 downwards.
TGTTGGCTATTATAGGGCATTCTGAAAAGGAACATATCTCTGTCAGAGTTACTGTGGATTCAGTGGTGTTGGCTATTGTAAGGCATTCTGAAAAGGAACATATCTCTGTCAGAGTTACTGTGGATTCAGTGGTGTTGGCTATTGTGGGGCATTCTGAAAAGGTACATATCTCTGTCAGAGTTACTGTGGATTCAGTGGTGTTGGCTATTGTGGGGCATTCTGAAAAGGAACATATCTCTGTCAGAGTTACTGTGGATTCAGTGGTGTTGGCTATTGTGGGGCATTCTGAAAAGGAACATATCTCTGTCAATGTTAGTTAGAATTCAGTGGTGTTGGCTTTTGTAGGGTGTTCTGAAAAGGAACGCATCCGTGCCCGTTTAACTGTGTATTCAGTGGTGTAGGTTATTGTAGGGCATTCTGAAAAGGAACATATCTCTGTCAGTGTTACTGTAGATTCAGTGGTGTTGGCTATTGTAGAGCATTCTAAAAAGGTACATATCCGTGTCAGTGTTACTGTAGATTCAGTGGTGTTGGCTATTATAGGGCATTCTAAAAAGGTACATATCCGTGTCAGTGTTACTGTGGATTCAGTGGCGTTGGCTATTGTAAAGCATTCTAAAAAGGTACATATCCGTGTCAGTGTTACTGTAGATTCAGTGGTGTTGGCTATTGTAAAGCATTCTAAAAAGGTACATATCCGTGTCAGTGTTACTGTGGATTCAGTGGTGTTGGCTATTGTAAAGCATTCTAAAAAGGTACATATCCGTGTCAGTGTTACTGTAGATTCAGTGGTGTTGGCTAGTGTAAAGCATTCTAAAAAGGTACATATCCGTGTCAGTGTTACTGTGGATTCAGTGGTGTTGGCTATTGTAAAGCATTCTAAAAAGGTACATATCCGTGTCAGTGTTACTGTGGATTCAGTGGTGTTGGATATTGTAGGGCATTCTGAAAAAGGAACACATATCCGTGTCAGTGTTACTGTAGATTCAGTGGTGTTGGCTATTGCAGAGCATTCTAAAAAGGTACATATCCGTGTCAGTGTTACTGTGGGTTCAGTGGTGTTGGCTATTGTAAAGCATTCTAAAAAGGTACATATCCGTGTCAGTGTAACTGTGGATTCAGTGGTGTTGGCTATTATAGGGCATTCTGAAAAGGTTCATATCCGTGTCAGTGTTACTGTGGATTCAGTGGTATTGGCTATTGTAAAACATTCTAAAAAGGTACATATCCGTGTCAGTGTAACTGTGGATTCAGTGGTGTTGGCTATTGTAGGGCATCCTGAAAAGGTACATATCCGTGTCAGTGTTACTGTGGATTCAGTGGTGTTGGCTATTTTAGGGCATTCTTAAAAGGTACATATCCGTGTCAGTGTTACTGTTGATGCAGTAGTGATGGCTATTGTAGGGCATTCTTAAAAGGTTCATATCCGTGTCAGTGGTACTGTGGATTCAGTGGTGTTGGCTATTGTTAGGCATTTTGAAAAGGAACATATCCGTGTCAGTGGTACTGTATACTAGTTTTGTTTGCTATTCTAGCGCATTCTGAAAAGGATCATATCGCTGTCAGTGTTACTGTGTATTCAATGGTATGGACTGTTATAGATCATTGTGAAAAGGAACATATCCTCGTCAAGGGTATTGTGTATTCAGTGGTGTTGGCTATTTAGGGCATTGTTAAAAAGAATGTATCACTGATAGTGTTACTGTGTAGTTAGTAGTGTTGGATATATAAGGACATTCTGAAAAGGAACCTTCTCTGTCAGTGTTACAGTGTTTCCATTTATGTTGGCTATTGTAGGGCATTCTGAAAGGGAAATTATCTCTGTCAGTGCTACTGTGTATCTAGTGGTATGGACTGTTATATGGCATTCTGAAAAGATACGTATGAATGTCAGTAATACTGTGTATTCAGTGGTATGGACTGTTATAGGTCATTGTGAAAAGGAACATATCCTCGTAAGGGGTATTGTGTATTCAGTGGTATGGACTGTTATAGGTCATTGTGAAAAGGAACATATCCTCGTAAGGGGTATTGTGTATTCAGTGGTATGGACTGTTATAGGTCATTGTGAAAAAGGAACATATCCTCGTAAGGGGTATTGTGTATTCAGTGGTATGGACTGTTATAGGTCATTGTGAAAAGGAACATATCCTCGTAAGGGGTATTATGTATTCAGTGGTGTTGGTTATTTAGGGAATGGTGAAAAGGAGCGTATCACTGATAGTGTTACAGTGTGTTCAGTGGTAAAGGACTATTGTAGAGCATTTTGAAAAGGAACATGTCCATGTCAGTGTTTCAGTGTATTCAGTGATATAGTATTTAAAAGCATTTTGAAAGGTTACATATCCATGTCAGTGGTACAGTGTATTCAGCTGTGGATACTTTGAAAGGAAACCTTAAAATAGAAAATACCCCTTTCAGTGTAACTGTGTTTAAGACATGTTGGTTATTGAAGGCCTTTCACAGTGCAAAAGAAAGATGGTTTGAAGGACCAAAGCATAGCATGCTTTTAAACGTGTTTGTTTGTTTCGTCAGACAACAATACTGTTTGATCTCTTTTGTTTATTATACGGAACGAAACAAAAAGTTGAATTATTTAACACCAGTTGATTGTGCATTATTTGCTACTACTACTAATACTGCTACTGCTGCTGCTGCTACTGCTGCTGCTGCTGCTGCTGCTGCTGCTGCTACTACTACTACTACTACTACTACTACTACTACTACTACTACTACTACTACTACTAATAATAATAATAATAATAATAAAAATAATACAAATAAGTATAATAATAATAATGATACTCAATTCCTTGTTACATCAGGCTCAAGACCACAGTTATCTGCCGCCTGTTGACCAACATGCGGATGTTAATACAGAAAAAAGAGTGCTTGTGTTCAAGTATCAATATTTTATTAAAGTTGAATGCTAGAGAAGAAACGGGTGGCATTTTTGCATAGAGCTTAACACTGTATTGCAAAAAGTGGTAGTTTTAGTGTAAAAATTGGAAAAATTATTGCCTGTGGAACTATGATAATTGGTTGTTTGTAGCCTCATTCCGTCTTGACCTCAGGGTCATGTATTACTACTCAATTTTGTGAGACAACCTAATATTTCTTGTGATTAAATTTTGTGTCTTGGATTGTTCTACAGAAGCCAGTTACTTGTTTTTTAATTGGGACTGTTTTAAAGTGAAAAGCCAGGTTAGTGTCTATATGAAACATATAGTAAAAATAACTGTGGTCTCAGGACAACATAGCCATGTTGCAAAAATGTATGCTTTATTCTTGAAAAAGAATGTTCTCTAAAATTGAAAATAAACGTGAACTTTTAAAACCTTTTAATTTTTGTCGCCCTCACCCATTTTTGCACTGTGGATGGCACTTAATTAATGCTTAGACTATTTCGTACTGAGCCATACTCGCTTTATTCTATGCTGAGCGTTAGGCTTCAATTTCAAAGCCTACTTATTTGGCAAGGAAATATGAACAAGCCCAATAGTTTGAATAAAGGCATATATACAGAAGACGCTTGGACAAGTTACCAAGCAGTTTACGCAATCTTACGTAGACAAAACTATACAGTTTCCGTTTCAAGAATCACTAAGGGTAATCTGATTATGGTTAATGACATAAAATAGCATGGTTTAGAGGTAAATTGGTACAATATATCATTTACCAAAATAAAAGTGCTACGTTAAACTTATGTATTGTATGAGTGTACTATATGAATAATTCCGTTTTGATAGACGCTAAGCGTTTCGCAGACGTAACCAATATTGTTTAAACCGGTAACGTCTGCGAAACGCTAAGCGTCTTCTAAAACAGATTTCAAACTATATTTTATAAGCGCCTATTGCGCTTGGGCGCCTGAAACCTGCACTTTACTCATTCAATAAAATACCACATAATAGTTAATAAACAAAGATGTCACAATCATAAAGAAATGTTCCTACTTACCTTGGTTACACGTTCGATGATATATGTCGAACGACCCGGAAATCAAATATGACGTCACACATTCATCTCCGCATGTGTATATGTAGCACGTACCGCTTGAATACCGGAAGGTGCGACAGTATGGAATGTCAAAACATGCCAAAAAAACACGCGCTCTCGTCAGGTGTGCTGACAGTCTCGTAGTCGTGGTTGACGTTTCTGCTTGAGTGTTTCGATAGGACAAATTCTAAGCAGGCTGGAATAAACGAATAAATGTTATTACTTCACACATTTAGTCAAAACTATTGAATGTCGTCGTAATCTTTGTTGGATAAACAACAACTGAACTAGGGTTATAAGGGATTGAAGGTTTAAGTGCTGCTGTTCATCGTTGTACGAAAAAAAACTTTGTAATGACACGGTAAGTATAACCTAAAATGTATAAATTCACATTCATTATTTGGAAAAAAACATTATTTCTTGATAACCCAACAACAACGATGAAAAATAATGCTTCCAAAACAAATATTGACTTTAGTATGAATCGTCTGATTACAATGTTGGGGTATCGTACTGTAATATCGTAGTATATATAATACACTATTTGGGATATCATGGTGATAAATAGTAATTTAATTTGATAAAAAACAATATTGGGGTATTGTAGTTTTATCAAGTTATAATTGATGTTACACAATTTTTGGGATAGTGTACTATCGTTATTGATATGATACATTATTAATAGACTATTGCGTATTTGACGTGGTATGGGGACAATCGCGGTACCAATACCAGACAAATGAAGACAATGTATGCTAAAACTCGGCCAATATCGATTAAACTCGGCCAATATCACCCCAAATCGGCCAATATGAGATTCCACCGTTTTAACAAGCTACAAAAATCGCCAAATATAGGATTTGAGAAATGGACCATTTTCATTGGCTGTCGAATTCCCCTAATGTGAGAAATATACTGAAAATTATTTTAAAAGTTAGCCATTTTGTTTTCCGTTTAACCGACTGTTAGGAATATTTTGAGCTTCATTTTACCCTATTTGGAATTACTAGCCTATTAAATACTTTAACCACTTTGTACGGTTTGATATTACAGTTGTATGTAACCCGTTGGTGGTTTTTACGCCCATTATGTTTCTGTACACAATGGACAAAATGGGCGACGAAAGTGAAGAATTTGACGTTTTAGCAAACGATTCAGGAAATAAAGACGAATATTCATGCTTCCTTAGACTGTGCAGCGCTTTATTCATAAGTATGTGCAATGTCACTGAAGGTTGCATGTCAAAAACAGCAAAGTCAAGTCTAGAAAAGCAGACACTATGAATTAATAAGGGATAAATACGTCTTCAATGTGAACTAAAGCAGTTAGGGTAATTTATTTGAATGTTTTTAATCAAAATATCGTACAAACGTAATAGTTAATAAATAAAATACTTATTAATTAGGTGCTTTCATATTGGCCAAGTTATTTGTCCTCGGTCAGCTGTAAATACAGCTTACCTAGGACAAATAACTGGGCCAATATGAAAGCACCTAATTAATAACATTATAATTTTGAGGTATTGCAGTTTAACATCGTTTATGATGTAATACAATATTTGGGAAGTGTATTGTAATAACGTTATTGATGTTATACAATATTTGGTATTGTAGTGTAATATCGTAAGTGATGTTATAAAATATTGGGTATTGTAGTGTAATTTCGTTAGAGATGTTATAAAATATTGGGTATTGTAGTGGGATTTCGTTAGTGATGTTATAAAATATTGGGTATTGTTATATCCTCAGTGCTGTAATAACATTTTGGGTTATTGTTGTGTAATATCGTAATTGATGTGATGCAATATTGAGGCATTGTAGTGTCAAATCGTAATTGATGTAATGCAATATTGAGACATTGTAGTGTCATATCGTAATTGATGTGATGCAATATTGAGGCATTGTAGTGTCATATCGTAATTGATGTGATGCAATATTGAGGCATTGTAGTGTCATATCGTAATTGATGTGATGCAATATTGAGGCATTGTAGTGTCATATCGTAATTGATGTGATGCAATATTGAGGCATTGTAGTGTCATATCGTTATTGATGTGATGCAATATTGAGGCATTGTAGTGTCATATCGTAATTGATGTGATGCAATATTGAGGCATTGTAGTGTCATATCGTAATTGATGTCATGCAATATTGAGTCATTGTAGTGTCATATCGTAATTGATGTGATGCAATATTGAGTCATTGTAGTGTCATATCGTAATTGATGTCATGCAATATTGAGTCATTGTAGTGTCATATCGTAATTGATGTGATGCAATGTTGAGGTATTATAGTGTCAAATCGTAATTGATGTGATGCAGTATTGAGGTATTGTAGAGTCATATCGTAATTGATGTGATGCAGTATTGAGGTATTGTAGTGTCATATCGTAATTGATGTGATGCAGTATTGAGGTATTGTAGTGTCATATCGTAATTGATGTGATGCAGTATTGATGTATTGTAGTGTCATATCGTAATTGATGTGATGCAGTATTGAGGTATTGTAGTGTCATATCGTAATTGATGTGATGCAATATTGGGGTATTGTAGTGTCATATCGTTATTGATGTGATGCAGTATTGAGGTATTATAGTGTCATATCGTTATTGATGTGATGCAGTATTGAGGTATTGTAGTGTCATATCGTAATTGATGTGATGCAATATTGAGGTATTGTAGTGTCATATCGTAATTGATGTGATGCAATATTGGGGTATTGTAGTGTCATATCGTAATTGATGTGATGCAATATTGGGGTAATGTTGTGTCATATCGTTATTGATGTGATGCAGTATTGAGGTATTGTAGTGTCATATCGTTATTGATGTGATGCAGTATTGAGGTATTGTAGTGTCATATCGTAATTGATGTGATGCAATATTGAGGTATTGTAGTGTCATATCGTAATTGATGTGATGCAATATTAGGGTATTGTAGTGTCATATCGTTATTGATATGATGCAGTATTGGGGCATTGTAGTGTGTTATCGTAATTGATGTGATGCAATATTGAGGTATTGTAGTGTCATATCGTAATTGATGTGATGCAGTATTGAGGTATTGTAGTGTCATATCGTTATTGATGTGATGCAGTATTGAGGTATTGTAGTGTCATATCGTAATTGATGTGATGCAGTATTGAGGCATTGTAGTGTAATATCGTAATTGATGTGATGCAATATTGAGGTATTGTAGTGTCATATCGTAATTGATGTGATGCAATATTGGGGTATTGTAGTGTCATATCGTTATTGATGTCATGCAATATTGAAGCATTGTAGTGTCATATCGTAATTGATGTCATGCAATATTGAGGCATTGTAGTGTAATATCGTAATTGATGTGATGCAATATTGGGGTATTGTAGTGTCATATCGTAATTGATGTTATACAATATTGAGGTATTGTAGTGTCATATCGTAATTGATGTTATTCAATAGAACACTGATAGCCAAGCCTACAATTTTATAAAGTGTTAACGTCATTGTCAAAATAACATTGCTTATGCGCGGCATAACAGAACCTATTTTCATTGTTTTCTTAAATTATGTCATCATCTGATGTGTACTCTAAAATGTGACACGTTTTCCAGTGTTACAGTATTTAATACGACACACGTTGTCCAGTATACTAACATATGTTATATATTGTCCTGCGTACGTACATATGTGACACTTTGCCAGATGTCTTACAAACCTTACACCTTTTCGAAAGACTAGTAGCTAAGCGTACGTACATATTTGGCACGTTGTCCACGCTTGCCACCTTCCCGCGTCTGATTTATACATCGTGTTTTCTTGATCGAACATTTTACACTTCTCTGAAGATAAAGTTGGCACCCAATGAACACTGTCATAGGAGGAAACACTGAAAAATCAATAACGAAAACCTTTAAGAATTGAAGAGTTGTCCATATGTTACATACGCAAAATAAGCACTTCTTCATCGATAATACTGCCTTAATAGAAATGTATTCGTATGCATCGTTATCATTCTTAATGTAGCCTTAGTTGATCATGTTTTGTTGGGTCCCGTCACGAGGACGTGCTTGATGCGTGTTATACGCCGCACATGTGTAAGTTGTCATTATTTCACGATTTCCAACGGATGATCTGATCAGGTTAATACGGTGTCCTTTAAAGGGGCTGTACACCAGACTGGCACCAATAAAAGTGTTTTACTCTTTGATATCATAATTGTAAGAAAATACCAAAATGTAAAAATAAATCGAGTCGGAGACCGAGTTCGACCGGTGTCGCCAAAATTGCAGTCCAGTGTTGTATCTGCTGTGCTACGAACGCTTACCCAAATCGGTTGGAATATTTAAACTATATACCTTACTTGGTAATATCACGTGATAACATCGACTAGCCAATCACGTATAAGGAATGAATTCTACTAGACATACCTAGTAATCTTGTTTAATGCAAACAATACGAAAAAACTATGTGGTACTTCAGTTAGTTAGTTTCAATGCAATGTACACATCGATACCAAGTTTATGTCAGTTTTCGACAATTTTCTCTTTTTTTTCGCTATTTCATCATACGGAGTACAGCCCCTTTAAGGGCAATCGCGATCCTACACCTCGCATTTTAATTGCTCAAAACATTTGTTTGTTACAATTTCGCATAATTTTTTTTTAAACTGGTAGTACTTTGTTTCTTAAAGTGACACTCTTATTCAAAATCAGTGCATACACATGCGTAAAAAACATCAATTTTGACTGATAAACCTTTAACTACTTACTTAATAATGCATTTATGGAAAATATGAATTAATGATAACACGATTGTAACCGTGTATTTAATAGTTGAAAACGCAAAAATATTAAATGAATGGTGAATGCTAAAAGATCTACTGTGGTCTACTATAGTCTCATTAGGTAGAAATACCGTGTTTTATGCTCATTTCTTTCAAATTAAACTCGGTATCCTTCGTAAGAACCATTGTTTTCGACATTTATTTATCCCTTTTGGAATATTAAAACAATTGTATTAATTGTGGTAAATCTTAATTGGAGTAAGAGTGCATCTTTAAACTTTTATGTTTTATTCGAAATTCGTTAAACAAAAAGTGCACGATTTGACTTTTATTTCGTCATCTTTTTTAGCATCCTTTTCAATTACAGACGAACCTCGCTTGGCTCGATTTCCTCGATGGCTCGAACTGGATCAAAAGACAAATCTTGTTCCAATAAATGTTAGCATTACTGCTTGGCTCGAATTTCACAAGGCTCGAGGTATTTTCGCCTTGGAGTTCGAGCCAACGGGGTTCGGCTGTAATTTGTCTGGAGAAAAATAAAGCGGGATACTTATTGTTGAGTCGGCACATCATTTTACATCGACTACCTTGATATTTTACTATATAAAGTACTGAACAAATTAAAAAACAAACAAACTTGAAACATATTAGTAAACAAATACCGCGTTTTCTTGGACATTTTCAAAAAGCTAGAGGCGGGATCGCGATGACCCTAATAGGATTCCATCGGTTATGATCACGCTTTGACTGCTTTTCTGTTTAAAACATTCGTGGCACAACCACAACAAATAAGGATTTAAAAAAATGTTTGTGTCCCTCCCTTGTTAGGTATTTTGCACGATTTCTAAACTAAATCAGATAGGTAAAATATGTGCCCGCAATATTTAAAACGTAGCGAAATCTTAGGGCAGTCGTAGTCAGTCGGGCATAGTTTTAAAGACATTGGATGGGCATTCATTGTTGTAAGCAATGTAAATAACTACGGAATTTATTTTGCGTATGAAACAATTCAATATAAAAGCACGCCCTTTATTGCATTATAGACTTATGCTACAAAACAGCATATACACAAAACCCGCGCGATTTAAATGATACATTACTTGCTCTCGTTTTGAATAATTGTTTGTTGAAACGACTATTATTGTATAATTTATCAATAAAAGACATGTTTTTGCATGGTAATCGTACATACTAAGAATGGTTTTATGTTGTTTGTGCTTTAAATGAATATAGGAATATCATTCCTTTTATTATAATGACCCTCTTCAATATGCTCTCTACTAAATCAATCGGCTCCAGTCGCCGATTAAGATTTGGTCGACATTGTGTTACGTTAGTCGCAACCTTTTACGGTTGTCATAACGGGCCTGTCACACACGACCGATGTACTTGCCGGGACGAAATCGGAGCACACAATTAACAACGTCGAGAAAATCGGGGGAGCTCCGCCGAAAAAGCTTTTCGAAAAATCGTAACTGGCCCGAGCAATACCGAAGTAATACCGGCCCGAAATACAACTATTCTGTCACCGATTTTATACCGAGTGCCTCCTTGTTCTACCGATGTGCCACCGCTGACCGAAGCTATAGGGGACTGATACCATTGCACTGCCGTTGTACTACCGATTCATGGTATCAGTCCGGTAGTAGTACGGTAAATGATGTTTTATGGCTATAATGATTTACGCTTTAAGAAATTGGAAATTTTCTGCAGTTCTTCAACTAATTGTGATCTGTTTTATTGTTTTATCTTAAATGACTTAAATTGAAGGCTGAGTCACAAAATGTAAAATAACGTCAGACCTGTCAATCTGTAGAAGGCAGCTTTAATGTTACATTCTAAAATTTAACAACACAAAACTGTGTTCTGGATTGCTGTAAAGAGTGGAACAAAAATACCAAGACTGAGACAAGATAATAGCATAATTTATGACCGTCAAGTTTCTAAGCCCAAAGCCTCACAGTATTTACAGTTACATGCACAAATAATGATGTGTAATGATGACAAGCTATATTGCTGAATTTCAGCAGACCTGTTAAATATGCACAATACTGGCTGGGAATATACACAGTAAATGACTCATTTCTTTGCTCATTATTATTCAGACAAAAATCTGGACTGTATAAACCAGTGTATATTTGAGACGGGTTTGTCCAATGACCAAAAACCTGGTAAACACATTGCTGGAAAACACTTAAGAACATACAATAGAGTGTGCAAGGGATGGGGGGGGGGGGCATTGTGTTCATAGACTATTGTGTAAGGGACTGCTTATCATGAATAGGGTCGGTCGGGGAAGTGGGGTATAAAATGTTTCAAATACTACCGGAAAACATTTGAAAATTCCGTAACTTACATTATTGTGTGCAAGGTGGTGGGGGAGGGTAGGACTGTCATTGGAGGAGTGTATATTGAGTGAAACAGATGGCGGCAGTAGGAAAGACTGTAAAAGGGTCTCACAAATGCTTGTTTTTAATAGGAAAACACATTAAATTTCTGATTATTTATTTCATGAGACGAGGGGGTAGGGGAGGGTGGGGGTTCATTCTACATTGCGTGTAAGAAGGGTGTAGGAAGCCGGATGAGGAAGGAGAGGCTTAAAATGCCCCAAATCAATTTGTGCAAGGGGGTGGAGGAGACTGGGGCTGTCACTGGAGGGCCTGGCGCTATATCAAGTTTGAGGTGTGGGGGTTTCGGAACGATATCCAGAGAGGGAGTGCTATAAAAGGATCTTTTTCTTATCATATACATCATTGTGTGAGGAGGCTTGAGCTCTCAAGAAAGCTTAATCAAATGCTATTTTATTAACTAAATGTTTTTCCTTTCACCAAATTTAATGTGTGAGTAGGGTATGGTCGGATATTGTCAGAAAGTTTGATGTTAAAGCGGCACCCTCATAGATTGAATGTTATAGCAACTTTTTATTTCTTGTCTGGGAAACAGTATGTTTTACTTAAATGTTGAGGGCTTCCATTTAGAATGCCCTAATGCTATTCAACTTACTTTTTGTAAAATTGTATGCATGAATATAAGTACAACACGGCTTTTATAAATACTTGTTCCAATATTTCTTCAATTTACTATATGCTTTTATTTCCGGGCAACAGGCTCAGTGTTATGTTTTTTAAATATTCTGTATGTTTGTTCATCTTGTCAAAAAATAGCTCATTCTTGTTAACATATACCTGACTAATTAATATTCTTGTATCTTGTATATGGTAACTTGGAATTATGCACTTCCTGTCAATCAATTTTGGAAGTTTTTCACCATAATTTGAAAGATTTAAGTCTTTTTTGGCAAATATAACATGCCAATTTCACCGATTTATATCATAATAATTAATTTTGCTTGTAAACTGATTGAAATTTTTAGCATAAAAGTAATATTGACACCAGGTTTTGATATTTTGAACTTCCAAGCTTTCAATTTAAAAAAGTTTTCTTCACATTTATGGAAGTTTTTGTACGTCCAATGAATCAATTCTGGAATCCATTTCTAAGTCCTGAGTCATATACTTTAAAAATTCCTTTAACAGAAGCCCTGAATGTTTGGACACCAGTAGTTGAAGACTGCTGACAAAAGATCGGATTGCAGGTTATCATCTCAATGTTTATTATTTATATATGCAATTAGACACTAATTTCTTAAAGCATTTGAACGCTTTTAGCCATTAAACATCAATTTATAAGCACAAATAAGAAAACAATTGGTTTTAAGACAATGACTGTACTGATTCTGAGACAAACATTAAGAAAGTTGTCAAAACAGTCAATCTGTGAGAGTGCAGTTTTAAGACGGAATATGATGTTAAAACAACATCTGGATGTTTTTTAGATATTTTTTAAAAACAATTTGGAGAGTTATAATTTGAGGGAGTGGGGTTCTATGGAGTGGGGGGGGGGGGTCACAACGCGCAGACACCTGTGGTGCATACCAGACAACCAGAAACGATTGACAGGTCATATTTGAGTACGTTCATGTTTCAATTTGACCTATTTGAAGCAAAAATATACATTGTAACAACATGATGTTTATAATGGGTGTAAGTTAATTCAATCAAATGGAAATCTCCCTTAAATTCCTCTAATCGTCGAGTATTCATCGCATGCAGTGACGAATCTTGCATATCTCACGGCCATTACTCGATGGTCATTGACCGCCGTCTGCGCATGCGCAGTATGGTAAGTCTGACCTATTTCACGGGTCTTAAGAAATTCATGCCACACCGGTATCACATCATTAAGAACGTTAGTACAACGTCAGTACATCGGCAGGACTACGGTATCACATCTGTACCAGGACGGTACAATTAGAGGTCACCGCAGAGCCGCAGATCCATTAAGGTGCGCTAGAGTTGCTCTACCGTAATACTGCCATTGTACTTCCGGTGTACTGCCGTGTTGTCCCGTTGCTCGCTTCGGCAGTGCAACGGCAGAAAGATTGTTCAACATGCTCGAAAATTATTACAGTTTCCGGCCGATGCTTGTTTTCGCTGATGTTCTGACGATGCTCTTACGATGTACTACCGTTCTTAGCCATGCTATACAGTTGCGCTGCTGTTCTAGTACCGATTCCCAACAATTTGTGCTATAGTATCTCTCCGGGGAGCCAAATCAGTAAGGTGTAACAGGCCCGTTAGGCAGCGATTCGTCGTTTCATTACAATTTACCTGTTAAGACAATCGTCTTCAAGACCGTTGTTAGATCCTACTTTTTCTTCATGATCAGGATATTTGCAGAAGTTGCATTTACGTACATTGGTGCATGTTAACGCCACCGATACTGAAATAAAGTTGGAATTTAAAATTCTAAATACCTATTGCATTTCTTAAATTCGTAAAATATGACATTGAGAAGCGTTATCGTGATTTATTTAACTGTTGGCAATTTTATTGTGAAATTGAAGTTATTTATTGATTAACCTTTTCTATGACCATGTGTTAAATAGAATACGATCTTGCACTGCATTCTACAAAATCTATATTAAGCTTATGTCCTTTTCCGTGATTGCTTAAAACAGTAATATATATTTCTGGCTAAAACTGTATTACCATTGACAGCCTTCCAACCACCCTGTAATGAGCAATGATTCCAAAAATATATCCATAAATTGTATTGATATATAAATGAGCCCTGTTTGTTAGTTATTATTTATTCCTGTTATTGCTAGCTATTTCATCACTTTTATATTGAACAGTAGTTTGTAGGCGTTATTTTGAATATTTCAAACAACCATAGTCTACAAACAAATATATTGTACTTTTAGGGCGCATGAATATATGTTTGTCGCCATTTTGGCTTATTCATTATTCGTTGTGTGACATTCGAACGGGCTTTTTATTTCCACTGTAACATTTAAAAATTTGTACTTTTTCAAGGCGCCCAAGTGGTCGACTACGCTTAAAGAAAATGTGCCAAAATTAATTATAGTTCCCTTTCCGTAACTGAAGTAAACATAAGGTGGCAGTTTCTAAGTAAAATACAATTACCATTACTTAGAAAATACTTAAGCTGCACCATTCGTGCGACTCCTCCAGAACCAGGTCATGAAAAACCAAATTCCAAGACTTCATAAAAAGCAAAGTAATATAAGATGGAAATATTACGAACACACAGCTTCTTAAGACAACGGCCGAGGTCAAAGGTTCTTAACATCATGTCTGGATGAAAGACATATCAATGACATGATCACAGCATCGAGTAATTTCGTCAACAATACACAACCACCATCGGTGAGGATAGGCCTAATCGATAACAACAACAACAACAACACAAATACTGTTTTTAGGAAAAGAATCGTGAGAAAGAGTGAAACTTTGAAGACTTCAGTTTAGTTAAAATATTGTCAAATACATATAATAAAACTAGAGATGTAATAAATAATAATTATAAAACCAGTGTTTCACTCTTCAACATGTATATCTTAAGTAATATTACTATTAAAATGTTTGAAATGTATGTAAAATATTAACGTCCCGTATAATTATTATGTAATAAACATAATCATATGTGTATACTTACTCAGAACAGTTAACTTCAGACCACATTTTAAAATAAAACAATCCATTTTTCTAAATTGCTTTTTTCGCCTCTTTCTTATACCACTAAATAACTGAGCGAGCTATCATGTGCCCGTCAATACAGTTTGACGTGGTCTATTTGTCTTGACTACTTATCTTCTCCCAGACCAAAGCCCGTCAATAAAGTTTACATGGTCTTTTTTTCTTGACTTCTCATCCCTCTCCCAGACCGAGGCCCGTCAATTAGGTTTCACACGTTCTACCATTCAGGTCGAAATTAAAAATAAAACAACAACAGCGACCCTACCCTACATAAATGCTAAATTATTGGGATTCTACATTACAGATACCATAATAGCAAAGATCCTCAATTACAGGGATCCTATCGTACAGGGATCCTGTATAATAACAAGGATCCTGAATTGAAGAATACTATATTTAAGGGATATTTAAATTTCAGGGATCCTTTATTACAGAGATCCTGTACAACAGAGATCCTATATTACGGAAAACCTTAAGTACTGGGATACTATATTACAGGGATCCTATTTTACAAGGATAGTCCATATTACAAACACCCATAGTAAGGACACCCTACCTTATATAACTGCGACCTGAAAAAACAGGGATCCCAAATTACAGGGATCCTATATTATAGGGATCGTATATTACAGTAATCCTATATTACAGGGATCGTGTATTACAGTAATCCTATATTACAGGGATCGTGTATTACAGTTATCATATATTACAGGGATCGTGTATTACAGTAATCCTATATTATAGGGATCGTGTATTACAGTAATCCTATATTACAAGGATCGTGTATTACAGTAATCATATATTACAGGGATCGTGTATTACAGTAATCCTATATTACAAGGATCGTGTATTACAGTAATCATATATTACAGGGATCGTGTATTACAGTAATACTATATTACAGGGATCGTATATTACAGTAATCCTATATTACAAGGATCGTGTATTACAGTTATCATATATTACAGGGGTCGTGTATTACAGTAATAATATATTATAGGGATCGTATATTACAGTAATCCTATATTACAGGGATCGTGTATTACAGTAATCCGATATTACAGGGATCGTGTATTACAGTAATCCTATATTACAAGGATCGTGAATTACAGTTATCCAATATTACAGGGATCGTGTATTACAGTAATCCTATTTTACAGGGATCGTGTATTACAGTAATCATATATTACAGGGATCGTGTATTACAGTAATCCTATATTACAGGGATCGTGTATTACAGTAATCCTATATTACAAGGATCGTGTATTACAGTAATCCTATATTACAGGGATCGTGTATTACAGAAATCCTATTTTACAGGGATCGTGTATTACAGTAATCCTATATTACAGGGATCGTGTATTACAGTAATCCTATATTACAGGGATCGTGTATTACAGTAATTCTATATTACAGGGATCGTGTATTACAGTAATCCTATATTACAGGGATCGTGTATTACAGTAATCCTATATTACAAGGATCGTGAATTACAGTAATCCTATATTACAGGGATCGTGTATTACAGTAATCCTATATTACAGGGATCGTGTATTACAGTAATCCTATATTACAGGGATCGTGTATTACAGAAATCCTATTTTACAAGGATCGTGTATTACAGTTATCATATATTACAGGGATCGTGTATTACAGTAATCCTATATTACAGGGATCGTGTATTACAGAAATCCTATATTACAGGGATCGTGTATTACAGTAATCCTATATTACAGGGATCGTGTATTACAGTAATCCTATATTACAAGGATCGTGTATTACAGTAATCCTATATTACAGGGATCGTGAATTACAGAAATCCTATTTTACAGGGATCGTGTATTACCGTAATCATATATTACAGGGATCGTGTATTACAGTAATCCTATATTACAGGGATCGTGTATTACAGTAATCCTATATTACAGGGATCGTGTATTACAGAAATCCTATTTTACAGGGATCGTGTATTACAGTAATCATATATTACAGAGATCGTGTATTACAGTAATCATATATTATATGAATCGTGATTTACAGTAATCCTATATTATAGGGATCGTGTATTACAGTAATCCTATATTACAGGGATCGTGTATTACAGTAATCCTATATTATAGGGATCGTGTATTACAGTAATCCTATATCACAGGGATCGTGTATTACAGTAATCCTATATTACAGGGATCGTGTATTACAGTAATCCTATATTACAGAGATCGTGTATTAAAGATATTCAATATTAATTTACATATTTTCTATATTACATGGATTCTATATTACAGAGATCCAATATTACAGGGAATCTATATTATATAAAATATATATAACATGGATTCAATATTACATGGATTCTACATTACATACTTCCTATATTACAGAGACCACATATTTCATGGATCCTATTAAACAGCTAGCCCGTATTACAGAAATCCTTAATTACAGGGATTTTAAAGATCACGGATCACATGTTACAGTGATTTTATATAACAGGGATTCAATATTACAGGGATCCTTAATTACAGGGATCTTATATATAAAAGATCATATATTACAGAGATTCTATATAACAGGAATCCTATTTTAAAGGGATTCAATATTACAGCGATCATACATTACAGGGATATTATTTTATAGTGATCCTATATGACAGGTATTCTATAATACAGACAGCCTATATTACAGAGAACTTATATGACAGGGAACCTAATTAACATGTATCCAATGTCTGCATGACGCTTACGACCGATGTGAACATTAGCCATCTCGGGTCATATACTAAGTCTATATGTCAAACATAAGACAAAACTTTGCTTTAAAGGGACTAGCACATGTTTTTCCTGTAATGCATTTGTAAAAACTTATATTATAACTATTTTACTCTTTGATACCAAAATAGCAGAAATAATACACTTAAAGTATCGTGTACTCTCCTTGCTGCATATTTTCAATAGCATGGTCATGTTCGGGCCTCAAAAAAGCATAATTTCACTTAATTTTTTTATGCAGTCAATGCGTATTTCATTCTCTGGTTATGTCGGCCACACTTAAACTTCTTCATTTATTATTTATAGTTCAAATATATTAACAGTTCTAATAATTGAAACTTAAAAGAAACCTCAACGGGTAACTAAAATTCTTTTTTACTCAAACATGGTATTGAAGGGTTAAATACAAACAAAGCCAAGTTCACAATTTAAATTTAAATATTGGTTCTATGTTTTAGATAAACACCCATGCTGGGAATAAACTATATCTCAACTAAATGAGGCAATAAGCTCATGAAGAATTCATCAAATCCATTCGAGGTTATTTGTCCACTAAACTTAGGTTTCCCTTCTTTTCATTTTAGTTCATAAGACACTTTATTTCGCTTTGTAACATTTGTTTACACATCTGTCATTCATTCAAGCGGCCTATGATCGAGACATTGTACAAGCTTAAAGCTTTATTTTTTAGTTTTGTCTTAAATACAAACGTGCCATAATGCATGTTTCTCACGTCTTAATTGTTTAAGTTGTTTCATAGCATTTGTTCGTGATGATTTTACATTATTACTTGTACTTTTTTTTTAAAATAAATAGTGTTTGAACAAACAATATCTTGAGTGCTTTTTATTCATAATAATACTAAAAAGTAATGTAATGTATATTTTCTGAATATGTTTTGTGTACATGCATACACAATATGCATATTATATGGATTTGACCATGTAAGCCTCCTACTCGGTATGAACAGTATACTTCACTATTTATAGGTTATTTAACATTGTTCTGTGAAATACGGATGTTATATATATTTGGACAAGTACACATCTTGGAAAGCCGCTAGGCGACGCTACTACTACTACTACTTATAATGATAATTAAAATAATAATAATAATAATAATAATAATAATAATAATAATAATAATAATAATAATAATAATAATAATAATATGTTATTATTATTATTATTATTATTATTATTATTATTATTATTATTATTATTATTATTATACACGGCCTGGAGGCCGCATCAATAGGGGTACATGTTTTGCAATTGTCAATGGGGAAGTGTATACGGATAAATTTTAGTTATGAAAAAAAAAGATTTGTTAATGATATCAACTCTTATTCAACTTTACTTAAAATCTGTTGTCAATAACCGTTTTGATGCGTGTAAAACTTCCAAAACGTCATATAAAACGAATAAGCCTAATGTTTAAAACAGGAAATTAAAAAAAGTTATTCTCTCTGTTTTTTGTATTGACTGGTCGCCGGTCATAAGAGTTCGTTATTTTAGAAATTTACTTTCTGTGAAAACGATTTATATACACGCTGTGGTAGTAAATAAGCATGTGAGAATTTACAGGCATATTGTGAATAATAGTTTAAAGTATGCATTTGATAACAAATATAAGTGCCTTAACACGACATTAATTGACTATTTTAAATTTAAGTGATATAAAACGGTACAAAGCTTAATTCACATGATTTTAATAACAAATATAAGTCGCAATAACGAAATTAACACAATTTAAATTTAACTGATATAAAATGAAAGTTCAAAGCGTAATACACACGATTTAAAACAAACATTAATGAATAAAAGTAGGCCAAAAAGGACCAAGCCGAAATGATATCTCGGCCGAATCGACCCGACACCAATAATTTTATCGGTGATAATGCAAGGTACCAGTCTGAATAATTTACGCATGTCAGAGACGACCGAGTAACGACGATCTAGAATTGATTAAACCGTCTTAGTTCGGCTATGTCAGTGTTTATTTGGAATGTTAATAATTGTATATATTGTCACATGACTTTATTGAGCCAATTGGGTATCGATATTTTTCACGTGGGTCAAAAACTAGGTGACTAGGTCCAATCTGAAACACACTAGAGGCATTATGTTTGGTCTAATATTCATAAAACTTAATCAGAATGTTTCATAAACATCAATATATATATATTAATATTCAATAAAACCCATTCAGCCGCGTCTTTGATGCCTAACATCAACATTCGTCTTGTTATTATTATTATTATTTAACATTTTCTGTACAATATTGATCCGATAATAACAGAGGCTATTTCGTAACGCTTTATTCAGAGCACCTGATGATTCGGTTTTTTATTCGGAACCTTTTCATGGGTTTTGGTCTTTATCATAGGTTTAACATGGGACCTGTGAATCGTACAATACGGACAAAATATGGGATTTTTGTACGCGCGTGCGTCCTAATACGGAAATATATTGTACGGTCACATGGTTCAAAAGAGCGTCTACGATTGGTCGTATAAATTCGGTATAGAACTATTCCATGTTATCACTAGTAAGGCACCTACTCTGTATGAACAGTATGCTTCACTATTCCGTGTTATCACATGTTATCACATGTTAGGCTCATACTGTATGATCAGTATGCTTTAATATTCAGTCACAACTTCAGAACTCTAAGCATGCTTATAATAGGTGCAAATCAGTATGTAGTTTCCGCACTGTGAATTGCATCGTTTTAACTGTAGTTTGTACATATACAATTACCATGTTTATCTTTAATGTTGAAAATATACCAACCTGTTAGAGTCATAGTCCATGTCATCTGCTCTATTTACAATATTCTTAATCTTTTACTTAATAACTATTTTAAAATTCTTAGAATGCATGTAAATAGTGTCAAACATATAACACTTTATTAAGCCAATATTTACATTACAATCAGATGAACAAACATTACACATATACACTTCAATATATGAGCTGGTCTGAAACTTTTATTTACTAGATTATGCCTTTTTTATAAATTGGTTAACGGATTGTTTCAAAAAAATGTGGGACGGTTGGTGGGAAAAACAAGGATTCAAGACAAGTGACTATTTTTTTACAATACATGTATTTTTCATAGTGTTAGTGAAAAAAAAAATAAAAGCAAAATTCAAAATGTCAGTTAAAGTATAGAAACATGCGCTGATAAGCCATGTCAGTTAAAGAATAGGAACATACACTGATAAGCCATGTCAGTTAAAGTATAGGAAACTACACTGATAAGCCATGTCAGTTAAAGTATAGGAAAATACACTGATAAGCCATGTCAGTTAAAGTATAGGAAAAAACACTGATAAGCCATGTCAGTTAAAGTATAGGAACATACACTGATAAGCCATGTCAGTAAAGTATAGGAAAATACACTGATATGCCATGTCAGTTAAAGTATAGTAACATGCGCTGATAAGCCATGTCAGTTAAAGTATAGGAAAATACACTGATAAGCCATGTCAGTAGAGGTATCGGAAAATACACTGATAAGCCATGTCAGTTAGAGCATCGGAAAATACACTGATAAGCCATGTCAGTAAAAGTATAGGAAAATACGCTGATAAGCCATGTCAAATAAAGCATAGGAAAAAAACTGATAAGCCATGTCTGTTAGAGCATAGGAAAATACACTGATAAGCCATGTCAGTTAAAGTATAGTAACATACACTGATAAGCCATGTCAGTTAAAGTATAGTAACATACACTGATAAGCCATGTCAGTTAAAGTACAGGAAAATACACTGATAAGCTATGTCAGTAAAAGTATAGGAAAATACACTGATAAGCCATGTCAGTTAAAGCATAGAAACATACACTGATAAGCCATGTCAGTTAAAGTATAGTTACATACACTGATAAGCCATGTCATTTAAAGTATAGTAACCTACACTGATAAGCCAAGTCAGTTAAATTATAGGAAAATACACTGATAAGCCATGTCAGTAAAAGTATAGTAACATACACTGATAAGCCATGTCAGTTAAAGTATAGTAAAATACACTGATAAGCCATGTCAGTTAAAGTATAGTAACATACACTGAACACCCATGTCAGTTAAAGTATAGTAAATACACTGATAAGCCATGTCAGTTAAAGTATTGAAACATACACTGATAAGCCATGCCAGTTAAAGTATAGTAACATACACTGATAAGCCATGTCAGTAAAAGTATAGGAAAATACACTGATAAGCCATGTCAGTTAAAGTATAGGAAAATACAATGATAAGCCATGTCAGTTAAAGCATAGAAACATACACTGATAAGCCATGTCAGTTAAAGTATAGAAACATAAACTGATAAGCCATGTCAGTTAAAGTATAGTAACATACACTGATAAGCCATGTCAGTTAAAGTATAGTAAAATACACTGATAAGCCATGTCAGTTAAAGTATAGTAACATACACTGACAAGCCATGTCAGTTAGAGTATAGTAATATACACTGACAAGCCATGTCAGTTAAAGTATAGGAAAATACACTGATAAGCCATGTCAGTTAAAGTATATTAACATACACTGACAAGCCATGTCAGTTAAAGTATAGTAAAATACACTGATAAGCCATGTCAGTTAAAGTATAGTAACATACACTGATAAGCCATGTCAGTTAAAGTATAGTAAAATACACTGATAAGCCATGTCAGTTAAAGTATAGGAAAATACACTGATAAGCCATGTCAGTTAAAGTATAGAAACATACACTGATAAGCCATGTCAGTTAAAGTATAGTAACATACACTGATAAGCCATGTCAGTAAAAGTATAGTAACATACACTGATAAGCCATGTCAGTTAAAGTATAATAAAATACACTAATAAGCCATGTCAGTTAAAGTAAAGTAACATATACTGACAAGCCATGTCAGGTAGAGTATAGTAATATACACTGACAAGCCATGTCAGTTAAAGAATAGGAAAATACACTGATAAGCCATGTCAGTTAAAGTATAGGAAAATACACTGATAAGCCATGTCAGTTAAAGTATAGTAACATACACTGACAAGCCATGTCAGATAAAGTATAGTAACATACACTGATAAGCCATGTCAGTTAAAGTATAGTAACATACACTGATAAGCCATGTCAGTTAAAGCATAGTAACATACACTGATAAGCCATGTCAGTTAGAGTATAGGAAAATACACTGATAAGCCATGTCAGTTAGAGTATAGGAAAATACACTGATAAGCCATGTCAGTTAAAGTATAGGAAAATACACTGATAAGCCATGTCAGTTAAAGTATAGGAAAATACACAGATAAGCCATGTCAGTTAGAGTACAGGAAAATACACTGATAAGCCATGTCAGTTAAAGTATAGTAACATACACTGGTAAGCCATGTCAGTTAAAGTATAGGAAAATACATTGATAAGCCATGTCAATTAAAGTATAGTAACATACACTGATAAGCCATGTCAGTTAAAGTATAGGGAAATACACTGATAAGCCATGTCAGTTAAAGTATAGTAACATACACTGATAAGCCATGTCAGTTAAAGTATAGTAATATACAGTGATAAGCCATGTCAGTTAAAGTATGGTAACATACACTGATAAGCCATGTCAGTTAAAGTATGGTAACATACACTGATAAGCCATGTCAGTTAAAGTATAGGAAAATACACTGATAAGCCATGTCAGTTAAAGTATAGTAACATACACTGATAAGCCATGTCAGTTAAAGTATAGGAAAATACACTGATAAGCCATGTCAGTTAAAGTATAGGAAAATACACTGATAAGCCATGTCAGTTAAAGTATAGTAACATACACTGATAAGCCATGTCAGTTAAAGTATAGGAAAATACACTGATAAGCCATGTCAGTTAAAGTATAGGAAAATACACTGATAAGCCATGTCAGTTAAAGAATAGTAACATACACTGACAAGCCATGTCAGATAAAGTATAGTAACATACACTGATAAGCCATGTCAGTTAAAGTATAGTAACATACACTGATAAGCCATGTCAGTTAAAGCATAGTAACATACACTGATAAGCCATGTCAGTGAGAGTATAGGAAAATACACTGATTAGCCATGTCAGTTAGAGTATAGGAAAATACACTGATAAGCCATGTCAGTTAAAGTATAGGAAAATACACTGATAAGCCATGTCAGTTAAAGTATAGGAAAATACACTGATAAGCCATTTCAGTTAGAGTACAGGAAAATACACTGATAAGCCATGTCAGTTAAAGTATAGTAACATACACTGGTAAGCCATGTCAGTTAAAGTATAGGAAAATACACTGATAAGCCATGTCAATTAAAGTATAGTAACATACACTGATAAGCCATGTCAGTTAAAGTATAGGAAAATACACTGATAAGCCATGTCAGTTAAAGTATAGTAACATACACTGATAAGCCATGTCAGTTAAAGTATGGTAACATACACTGATAAGCCATGTCAGTTAAAGTATAGGAAAATACACTGATAAGCCATGGCTGTTAAAGTATAGTAACATACACTGATAAGCCATGTCAGTTAAAGTATAGGAAAATACACTGATAAGCCATGTCAGTTAAAGTATAGGAAAATACACTGATAAGCCATGTCAGTTAAAGTATAGGAAAATACACTGATAAGCCATGTCAGTTAAAGTATAGTAACATACACTGATAAGCCATGTCAGTTAAAGTATAGGAAAATACACTGATAAGCCATGTCAGTTAAAGTATAGGAAAATACACTGATAAGCCATGTCAGTTAAAGAATAGTAACATACACTGATAAGCCATGTCAGTTAAAGTATAGTAACATACACTGATAAGCCCTGTCAGTTAAAGTATAGGAAATACACTGATAAGCCATGTCAGTTAAAGTATAGGAAAATACACTGATAAGCCATGTCAGTTAAAGTATAGGAAAATACACTGATAAGCCATGTCAGTTAAAGTATAGGAAAATACACTGATAAGCCATGTCAGTTAAAGTATAGGAAAATACACTGATAAGCCATGTCAGTTAAAGAATACTAAAATACACTGATAAGCCATGTCAGTTAAAGCATAGGAAAATAAACTGATAAGCCATGTCAGTTAAAGCATAGGAAAATACACTGATAAGCCATGTCAGTTAAAGTATAGTAACATACACTGATAAGCCATGTCAGTTAAAGAATAGGAAAATACACTGATAAGCCATGTCAGTTAAGCATAGGAAAGTACACTGATAAGCCATGTCAGTTAAAGTATAGTAACATACACTGATAAGCCATGTCAGTTAAAGTATAGGAAAATACACTGATAAGCCATGCCAGTTAAAGTATAGGAAAATACACTGATAAGCCATGTCAGTTAAAGTATAGTAACATACACTGATAAGCCATGTCAGTTAAAGTATAGTAACATACACTGATAAGCCATGTCAGTTAAAGTATAGGAAATACACTGATAAGCCATGTCAGTTAAAGTATAGGAAAATACACTGATAAGCCATGTCAGTTAAAGTAAAGGAAAATACACTGATAAGCCATGTCAGTTAAAGTATAGGAAATTACACTGATAAGCCATGTCAGTTAAAGTATAGAAAAATACACTGATAAGCCATGTCAGTTAAAGTATAGTAACATACACTGATAAGCCATGTCAGTTAAAGTGTAGGAAAATACACTGATAAGCAATGTCAGTTAAAGCATAGGAAAATACACTGATAAGCCATGTCAGTTAAAGCATAGGAAAATACACTGATAAGCCATGTCAGTTAAAGCATAGAAAATGTCAGTTAAAGCATAGGAAAATACACTGATAAGCCATGTCAGTTAAAGTATAGGAAAATACACTGATAAGCCATGTCAGTTAAAGTATAGTAACATACACTGATAAGCCATGTCAGTTAAAGTATAATAAAATACACTGATAAGCCATGTCAGTTAAAGTATAGGAAATACACTGATAAGCCATGTCAGTTAAAGTATAGGAAAATACACTGATAAGCCATGTCAGTTAAAGTATAGGAAAATACACTGATAAGCCATGTCAGTAAATTTATAGGAAAATCCACTAATAAGCCATGTCAGTTAAAGTATAGGAAAATACACTGATAAGCCATGTCAGTAAATTTATAGGAAAATCCACTAATAAGCCATGTCAGTAATAGTATAGGAACTTACACTGATTAGCTTATTAGCTAAAATAATAACCATAAATAAATCACGAAGCAATCGTCGATTCTTTCATAAAATAAAGTTTGCGATCTATTTAAACAATTAAGACGTGTTCATAATTTGAAGGTTATTGTTAATAAGTCAAGAAGTGCCAAAACTATTAACATACTCCATGTTGCTAGTTTGAGTCGAATTAAAGCCATGATATTTGTTTTATAACTCGAGGGTTGAAAGCGAAAAGGTTCTAAGTGACATTAAATAAAGAAGCAGATAGAACCTTTTCGCTTTCACCCCTCGAACTGGACTATTGATTGCTACATTGCGTGATTCAACACATTTACATTCTGTATTGTATGATTGCAATATCTTGATCCATTTACCATTTCCCAGATATAATGGACTGCTTCACTGCACGACACAATAAAAGAAATCCAGCTAGTGACAATCTGTTATGTAATTACTTGATCCAAGTATTCAAGTTCATACTCTATTGAGTACACTATTTACATCCTGTGTAAATCATGAATAAAAGGTAAATACATTCTGGTTCTTTCAGGTTCTTGTTGATTTTGTTTTTTAATATTTTAACCGATACTGTTGACGTTAACTTCTGAAAGATCATTAAATATGCAAACAACAGATGGATAACTTTTGCTTTGAGAAAATGCTTAAATACACACTCTTTCTCTTAAACATCTTAGTTTACTTTCTTGACCAAAATTCAATATCAATGTGATGAATGAGATAATTTGAATCTAACAGAGTAACATTAGTTTTTATTGATGACAATGTGTAAAGGAAACTCGAAATTAAAAAAATAATAAGAAGAACGGTACATTTAATACAGATATTTTAGTGAAAGTAACAAAATAACATAATTCTTGAGGGTTTTGTCTGTTTTGCTTGACTAATCAAAAGTCGGCGCGTTCGCAGCAGGGGTCTTAGTATTCCAATTACTGAATTCAAAACTATCATCTTTTCTCTATATACAAGTATAACTACTACTTTGTCTTTCAAATTGTTTTCGCGTTTTTGTTTTAAAGAATATTATATTGATTAATTATTTACATGAAATATCAAAATCCTTTCTTTGATTGTCTTCTTAAGTATATATTTCTTTTGTAAATAGCTGCAGAAATGTCTACAACATATCAGAACAATTTTTTTGTCACATTGTATTGCATTGTTTTATGTCATTTAAGCGATCATCGCATAGTAACATGGTTTCAGGACTAATGCGATTTGTGATCAGGATTATTTAAAATGACAAACATATACCTAAACATCAGTGAATGCTCGTCTTCAAGTAATTTTGTTGCAGTAAAGACATCTAGATTACAACGATTTTCCGTTCGATTTCCGTCGCTTCCGAATCTTTTCAGCGGCACTTTTGACTTGTTTACATTATAATTGTAATGAAACATGGACTTAGCCAAAGCGCTTGTTTTGGACAGGACAATGAAACAGCTTTATTAAATAATGGCTCGAGTTGCGTTTGATCCTGGCTTATTATTATTATTGCCCGATACATACGTGGAAATGATACAGTATGGAATAATGTGGCGACGATTCATGGTACACAATATATGCCACTCCGCATGGTGTTGAAATATTACAGTTCAAAATAGGTTTTCATTTCGATTCATGGCACACAGTATATGCCACAAAATTTTTCCTTATCTTTCCGGATACTATTCGGATCGTAATATCCGACACTGGGTAACGCTGCGTTAGGCTTTTTTAGCGGCTTTTGCATTTGCCATTGAGTAGGATTTCATTATCCACACTGTCATTGTGTTGTTGGTCATTGAACTTGAAGATATTGATAACATATTTGTTATAAGCAAACACAACCATTTTGATTGTTGCTAATATCAAATCGTGTGTATTGGTATAATAGGGAAGGTTCATGCTGATAAACCGTCATCTCCATTATATCAGAATGTCATTGTGTGCATAAAAATGCGACAAAACCGAATGAGTTCTCTTTGTCTCTTTATAATCGACTAGGAGCGACACACACGATATACTCACAAGTCAAATTGACCCAGGTGTCGTATCGCGAGTTCATGAACCCATTTCTTTGGATGTGTGCAATTTATTAGGATACTGGAATCCTCTCGTCCCTTATTATTTTATACTTTAACTTTTTTAATGAATAATCCCAAGTACTGCTCATTCCAAAACAGACTGTTGAACGTATCGTCTTATCGAGTACTTCAAAGTGTTTCCAATTTGTAAGTAACACTTCTAATCAAAGGTGTGTTGTTGTTTTTTAGAAAGCTTAACGACATAATTTGACGTTAGCCCGTCAATAAGAAAGCCCTATTGAGTACACATTCATTGCGCTTTACAAGAACTATCGATTGGATACTCGATCGTAATCAGTTAATTAAATAGTGTGTGCCCAAATCGTTCAGTCTTTAAGAACTGCAACACACAGAATAACACATAAGTAAGCGTTCACTGCGCTGTACGAGTCCCAGCGACATCGTCATACCGAAGCACACGGAAACCTGGCCAAACAACATATATGCTGAGCGATGAATAGCCTCGTTGCCGAAAAG
This sequence comes from Mya arenaria, assembly GCF_026914265.1. NCBI lineage: Eukaryota > Metazoa > Mollusca > Bivalvia > Myida > Myidae > Mya > Mya arenaria. Next base: position 35,704,878 of record NC_069137.1, on the reverse strand, counting down.
AACAAGCTTTTATTTTTCATTTCTAGTCTACATCATCATCAAATATTGTACGAAAATCGATGCAATTATACGAAGAGAGGAATCACTCTCAAACTTTATACACATTTGTTGGTGTAATATTCATTACCTACGGCTATTTTGTTTTGTAGTTATGAGCCCTTGAATATGATCTGTTTTACACCTTTGGCTATATTTTTCATAGAAAGTGTCAAAATGTTGAATAAAAGTTTCCAATGTATAAATACGCTTGAGGAGTTATCGTGTCATAGATGGTTATGTCAATATTTCCATATATGATTGATAGGGCAGGCGTTGTATTGGTAAAACATTGTGGAGAATATTTGTCTTACACTTTTAGAGAAATCACTCTCATACTTGGTACACATTATTGGTGTTCTATTCATGCCTATGGTTGTGTTGGTTAAAAATGTTGAGAATAGTTTTCTTACAGTTTTAGAGGAATCACTCTCATACTTGGTACACATATTGGTGTACTATTCATGACCTTCATGGCTATATTGTCTTGGAGTTATGAGCCCATGAATATGATATGTTTTACACTTTTGGCATTATTTTTCATAGAACGTGTGGATAATATTGAATTAAAGTATCCGATCTACAAATAAGCTTTAGGCGGTATCATGTCATAGGTGGTTAAGTCAACTATTCCGTGTCTGGTATTCGATATCATTTGAAAGGATGTTCTCTTACCTGGAAGTGTCATACGTGGAAAACTATGAAGAGCTAAGTGTTATAACGAATAAACAACACCCGTATTTAGTGTCACAAATCCAGGGCACAAAGAAACAAGAGAGTTTGATTGTGTTTATTTTATTATTTACATTATAAGATCTCAAAAAATCCAACAGATATTATAGGTCATACAATATATGAGAACACTCAAAATTCATTAAAGTACGATTAACAAATAAAGCATCTCCAACGAGCGTTATTACGTGCACATTCATAGGCTGTCATAACTATTTCCCCTTAGTCAAATGCATTTTTAAGAATACCTTATAGGAAACACAACATATAATAATAGTATATACATGGGATTCTCCAATTTCAGAGACATTTAGCAATATCAGACTGGACGTTCGTCGTAAACACTCCTTGACTATCAGAGTGATTGGTAGCAGACGACTACATTGTTGAAAAAGGTGTAAAGAAAACCTTAAATTAACAAAAGTATACATCCAGAAGTCTCGAGTCTCGCAATGAACGAATAATATAAAACAGAACGTTAAACATGAAACTTTCATTGACTACCAGAGTGATTGCAAGCTAACGACTACATTTTTGAAAAGGTCTAATGGGGAGAACAATAACACCAAATGAATAAACACAGCAGTCTAGAGTCTTGGTTTGATTCTATAATATCAAACTGGACGTTCAAAAAAATACGTCTTCCCTACAGAACCGTTTGCTGTTGCAGACTTTTCAAAAAGGTCAGCATGGCCCTCTGAAGCCTGGTCGAAGGATCATTGTTCTCTCCTCCAAACATACTGATTTCGTCTAACTCGATAGTATCAGAATCGTCATCACCGTCGTCAGAGCCGAATGAATCCGTTACCGCATCGATGTCCTCTGAGTCGATAGTGTCAGACTCGTCATCACCGTCGTCAGAGCCGAATGAATCCGTTGCCGCATCGATGTCCTCTGAGTCGATAGTATCAGACTCGTCATCAACGTCGTCAGAGCCGAATGAATCCGTTACCGCATCGATGTCCTCAGAGTCGAGAGTTTCAAACGTCTGCAAGTCGTCAGCTTTGTTTGGTATTTTGAAACAGCCCCATGCGTCGTTGTAGGTTTTGTCTTTAAACTGAACATTATACATAAATCATATTATTTATCGTATATGTTCATGCATTCTTTCTTAAATATAGGCACAATCGAAATGGAAAGACACCAGTCTATACGAAAAAAGAAGAGTCCTCTTGTGGAATATGTTGCACTAATTAATTGGTTAACCCTATGCGTTCGACAATAGTTTCAAATGATATTACCTGTATCATTACTGTAAATGAATCGTATTACTAGTAATACGAAATTATTGTTATTAGCTTTTCTGTAATATTTTAGCTGATCTTTCAAATTCCACACGCCGGTTACTTCCCTTGACGTACAGTTATAATTGCCATCACGAAATGACGTAATGATGATCAAAAGTAGGTGACATCATTCAAAAAGTTAACTGACCTTAATATTGGATTATAATTAAGGTTTTGACAACACTGAAGAAAACAACAATTACACTTTTATTACTTATTGCATTAATACGTTTAAATACACTACACATGTATTAAAACATACTTGAACTGAGATGTTGACGCAGGCTGACATATTTTTCAGACTGATGTTCCATGCAACAATGCAAATGGCCTTGAGTTCAGGGTACTGCTTACAGAAGGAGACATCCGTATTGTCTGGGGAAAAACAATAGAGATATTTTACAATATAAAACGAAGAGTACATGTATTTCTCTATGCACATCAAATAAGCGTTTCAGAATTCAAAAGCATTTGAATGATATTGGCTTTAACTCCGCTAAATCATTCAAGCGCTTGGTTTACCGGAATGAAAAGTAAATTTTGCTAATGTTATTTGCAAATAGTAGTAGTTCTGTTGTGTATATTCATATTTATTTTTAAATTTCATGATGCTTTTGTACAAATAAAAAGAAAGTGTATAATATATACAATTTTTCGGCGTTCAACCAAAGAAACAAACAACACTTGGATTCATTTGATTCGTTTTTAAGGGTGAAATTTCGTTTCAAATCTCGTACTTTTATAACAGGCCAACCAAACGGTTGAATACAAGTATTACGAGTTTTTTTGTATAATAGAGGTAACACACTCCCTTTGTTATCCGAATGAATATATAATGAAGAGGATGAGGACAAATAATATTAATTTCTTTTACAGGCAACCAAAACTGCCAAATAGGCCAGAACATTTTACAAGGTTGATTGTATTAACATGACGCAGAATTAAACTCCTTGATATAAATATTCATTAGTGTTAATCTAATGGAAGAAATGTGCTAGTCACAGGACAACCTTGGACAAACACATGCACATGGACTAAGAATCAGTAAGCTAAATTGTACTTCGTTCAAAAGAGTAGATACTGATCGATTGCTGTTGTTAACCGATTAATCAAGTTATAAGTAGTTGCAAAAAATACAACATGTAGCAGATATGCGTTTTGTATAACCCTGGAAATGCTACTTATATGATGTCAATTTGTAATAACCCGTTTTCATGGTGAAAGCTAGTTGTCTTGATCGTGAAAACTGGTTGTCGTCAGTGTGAAGGCTGATTGTCTTCGTGTTTTCAGACTAGCTAAATGTACAGCCAATGAAAATTTATGGCAAATTATTATGCGTATGTGCTTCTGCATTTTACTTCTCAAAAAAGATTAAAATTAAGTATAAAATAAAATAAACATACTTGTTATCTTCCCTTGGACAAGAACAAATTTGCTCGAAACTACTTTAACTTCCATCCCGTTGTGTAGGGCCTTTGCAATTACACACGCTGAATAGATAAACAAAGATATACATTGGACCTGCTGCATATAGCGAAAATTTGGTGGTATCAGAAAAAAAAAATCGTTGAATACATATACGTAAATAATGTTAAAAGAACAAAACAAACGGAATAGTTGTCATTCGTGCGTATCATATAATATACTGTATCTTCATGTTAGTGCTTTCTTATTATTTTACTAATATCCGACCTTGAAATAAATTACGATCGTTTGAAATATTTATGAATTACGGTTTACAATGTACAAGTAAGCTTGCCAGTTTATCGAGCAAGTGGCGACAATGTTAAATGTTGATGCCTCGTTACCCCGTATACTTTTGGTAGCATTTCAACGAGAAGTGCTCGCTGATAACTTATATGTTAATCACCGAAAATGCAGTTAAGGATTTAAGTCATTGTACAGTGATTTTTCTTTCTTTTAATTTAAATGAAACGGACGTGAAATAGCCTGTTTTGCAATTGTTTCAAACCATAAGTGCCATAACAAAATTTTCGATTGAATATTGACTTATTCTTTCTTTGCTCATAAAACCCCAAATAAGACCAAATTATTATGAGGTCACCGGTGGACGTATTCACAAATTCAACTACGTGAAAAAATCCAAAATGATTGACATCGATTATTTTAAAAACTAGCTACTTTTCATAAAAATTATTCATATCTTTTTACCATTAAGACCATTTTCTTGCTTATTTTCATAATTGTTGTGCTTCATGATAACGGCCCCAGGCATTTACTATTCACATACTTTTGCATAGGATACATTCATCGGTGGTACGATACTATTAAGTATGCTACCTTCATGATGTTTGTAAGTTTTACACATTCTGCATATTCCCTTATGGCAGATGGTGCTTCCGTAAATGTCATCGTCAACGGTTTCAGGGAATGCATCAAAGCCTAGTATACTACTGATATCATTGATGGAAATATCGCCTTCACCAACTGAAAAAACAACAACATTGGCTATTTATCGCAGCAAGCAACTTGTCTAAATATACCTTATACATTGTATGTCGATTAATGATGATCAATACTGCTAAAAAGGTCTAATCTGCTGGGAAAGGCTAAAATAAAACATTCGAATGGTTTAAAAACTTCCTCTTGTATTGACGTACATTTTTTGGCAAGCATTTCATTTGTGTAATAAAGATTTCCATTTCTTTTTCCTAAAATGCCAATTGTGTTTTTACGGAATTCCTTAGACAATATTAATGTGGTTTTGTGTCATTATGTTCACCAATATTCATTCAACAATGATTCTGGCGTCTGGAGGAGATCGTCACATAACATCAGAACGATAATCAATAACATATTGATAACTACTGAATAACATTCCATCCCTGATTACAAGTGTTTCTTAATGAGTGCCGATTGAACTGAGTGTTTCTCGTTGAGTCTATTGAACCGTGTGTGCCTCGTTGAGTGCCGATTGAACTGAGTGTTTCTCGTTGAGTCTATTGTACTGTGTGTGCCTCGTTGAGTGCCGATTGAACTGTGCGTGCCTCTTGAGTATCTATTGAACTGTGCGTACCTCGCTGAGTCTATTGAACTGTGCGTGCCTCGTTGAGTGCTTATTGAACTGTCTGTGCCTCGTTGAGTGCCAAATAAACTGTGTGTGCCTCGTTGAGTGCCTATTAAACTGTGTGTGCCTAGTAGAGTGCCTGTTGAACTGTGTTTGCCTTGTTTGGTCCATATTGGACTGGGTGTCCCTCGCTGAGTTTATATTGAACTACGTGTGCCTGTTTGAGTGTTTATTGAACTAAGTGTGCCTCGTTGAGTGTCTATTGAACATTGTGTGTTTGTGTCTCTTGTTTCTGTTCCAATATCTTATATTTAGAATCTGAATGGAAACAAAATGTAACTTACCGATGCGATCTAGAAAGTTCTTTTTCGGAATAGTGAAACAGCCAATAGATTCTCTGTATGTCGTTTCGTTTATCTGTCAAAGAAAAGGTTTTTAATTATGGGTCATATTAGTCTTAATATATAAATATAAGTGGCAGAAAACAAATAAAAGGGTCTTAATGCGAATAAAGCTTTATAACTGATTGTCACAGTATGTCACAGTATGTCACAGTATATATTTTGACTTATCAAATGCATTGAGATATGATCGATGATAACAGACACCAGAGGGCAATAAGAAGGTAGCTCTGGAACTTTTCTTTCGAAAAATAATCCCTAGGGACCATACTGTGATAATTAGGTAAAATAGGTAACCCTTAGACTGGCCTTCAGCTTAACGTTAAATAGGTAACCCTCAAACTGGCCTTTAAATAAGCGATAAATAGGTAACTCTCAGACTGGCCTTTTAATTAGCGTTTAACAGGTAACCCTCAGACTGTCCTTCAAAAAAGCGATAAATAGGTAACCCTAAAACTGGCCTTCAAATAAGCGATAAATAGGTAACCCTCAGACTGTCCTTCAAATAAGCGAACTTTTTTAATTGAAATATCACAATGATATATAAAAGAAAAAGTTTTTTGTTTGTTGTCTTTGTATAACAATGGCATAATTCAATTCATCTTTAAAGATATTTTGGCCTTACCTTAATAGAAACATCGAGGCAAGAATGCAGTTTTGCGATGTCCACATCTTTTGGGATAATACATATTTCCTCTACGTTAGGTATGGGATTCTTACGAGAACAAATGGACCGACTTCCAGGTCCTGAAAAAATAAACAACCCATTATGATGAGGCAAAAGTCCCTTTATGTTACCTATGTTTAAGGGTTTTAAAGAGTTTCTGGTAAATCAATAAGGGGACACGAGATGAACAGAAACCAAATATGGGCACATTAGGGTTCGCTCACAGATGTTTAACTATAAAATTATATACCCATCATAAATGCATATCGCAAAATAAGGTAGTCCGTATTGTGACGTCACTTCATAACAAGTATCGTTGCACGATGTTAAAATGACGTCATAAAAAGACTACATCTATTATGAAAAATGTGGCTTTTAAGTTATCTCACCAGTCATGTTTATAATAAAAGGGTTATTTGTACTGCGTTTTGATCCGGAATGTCGTATTCGACTCTGGTGGAGTTTTGCACGCCTCTGGCGCCTTGTGAAATCCGAATCTGCCAAAATCCACTCGAGTCGAATACAACCTCTCGGATCAAAACGCAGTACTAATAATCCTATTATATCAAACGTACTGTAGTCTTATTATGTTGAATAAACAATACATTTTATGTTGATAAACAACACCCGGTATACGTAATATGTTGATTAACAAACACATCGCAAACACATAATATCAAATATTATGCAAATGACACTCCTTTAATATTAGATAAACTTCACATGACTTTGCTATGTTTTATAATCTATCCATAGCAATCATTTTATGCTAAATAATCTACCCATGACAATCAGTTTATGCTTAATAATCTACCCATGACAATCAGTTTATGCTTAATAATCTACCCATAAAAATCAGTTTATGCTTAATAATCTACCCATTAAATTAATTCATGCTTAAATATCTACCCATGAAAATCAGTTTATGCTAAATCATCTACCCATGAAAATCAGTTTATGCTTAATAATGTACCCATGAAATCAGTTCATGCTTAAAAATCTACCTATGAAAATCTGTTTATGCTAAATTATCTATCCATGAAAATCAGTTGATGCTTAATAATGTACCAATGCTAATAAAATCAATATGCAAAATAAACTACCCATGAAAATCCTTTTAGTTTTATAGTCCTCACATGACAGTTATATTATGGTAAATGGCTGCACGTGGCAGTCGTACTATGTCAAATAAATTACAGATATCAATACTGTAGAACTGAATGAATGCTAAATAAACTGCATTCTATTTCAAAAATTATAAACGTCACGATCCTATCATGTTGAATAATTTATGTAAATAATATTATGTTGCAAGATCTGCAATGGCACATACAAGAAATACAAAACTGACCAAAGTAATACAGGTATGTCAAGCAATCTACCAATGGCAATTCTGTTATGTTAAATGATTAAAAGGTTGAACCTGCTAGTACTTCTAAGTGAATACACACGTTACATTGACAGCTAGTCTTATAGGTCATTTGTGAGTGTTGTTAACGTACCGTTGAACTTTTACCTGCGGGAATAGGTCACAAAGTTTGCATATGTCCTGGAAATCGATTACACAATTCAAACGGTTTTAAAGTACGCATATCTTGATGACGCAGCACTCTATAAGTAGTTCCAATGTGCACGTACATATACAAGTAGCGTTCCGCAACATAACTTTCTTACTACTGTCATATCTAACTATCTTACCTGTTATATCCCCTTCTACCAACGACTTGTCATTCAAGGTCAGCTTTATATGTATATTCCCGCCCTTATCAGTTGCCACAATGCAAACTAAAATGTAATAGTACAATTCATATTTACAACTGAGTCCAAAAACAACAAGAGCTGTTTGTAAAATATGTATATTTGCAAATGAGTAAAAAAATAAAAAAAATAAACAAGAAATGTTTGTAAAACATATAGTCCCCCCATTAGATGAATAAAAATAAATCCCTTCAAAGTTGAAGAAAGAAAGTATTTATTGACCAGTTCTTAATGTTGTAAAAGGCGATGATCAGTTCTAATTCCCAGTAAACATGTTTGCGTCGTCCTAACAGTAGATAATTAGTTAAATAAATCGTAGGTCCTCCGTTTTCTTTGCTATATTTTTACTTTCAAAATGTTGGACTAGATTATTAATAACCTACAAGCAAGTTGTCTAATTACATTGAACCCAGTTTGCGTTTGTCTCGACGCAAACTACCGATTAGTCTGCATGTATTGTTATGTATTAGCTTATTCAACATGTTTTACAAGAAACAAGAGCTTACCCGTGTCTGTTTTTCTGGAACTACCGCATAGCTTACACTCCCCTTTCTTACATATGAAACTAGGACCTGTAAAATAAAAGCAAAATATACCACATGGAATTAAGAAATTTATGATGGTTGACCTCGAAGTTCGTGGAATAGTAACATGAAATAACAATAGTTCTGGAAAATGGGAAATAAGTGTTGGTGTATTTTATTAAACGCTTCATGTGGATTTCAGGTTACCATGACAACACGACTATTTGAACTTGTCTCAAGTAAAATCTTCATAATATTTAAGCGCCATTCTTACGACTAATCGATTGATCATTATCGTCTTTTAATCAAATAGAAACCGTTGAATTCATGGTTCAACCATTCAACTAATTCCAACTTTCGTGGTCGGTATAGACAAAAGTTACATAGCTATTGTAATATTTACATTTGCCTGGCATGTAGGGAACAGGAAACTTGCCGTTTATATTATAAAATACGCAAGGGGTATGCCGTCTTTTATATTTCAATATGGCCTTCACACTAGCATTTGATCAATGCCATATATGAAGTAACAAATTTTGCAGAAAACCATATCGTTATCAATAAATACACAATTGCAGAAAAATTAACCATGTAAAATGATGATGAATATTTTAATATGTAAATATAAGGATAATTGCATGTTTGTTTCCCATTTGTTCACGTTTTCAAGTACGCACTAGGGCATGTGAACACATCTTCCGATGATTGTCCAAACACTTACACACTTTTAAATATAAGAGATTACAAAGTATGCATTCATCATATAAAGTGATTATATTAGTAAGTGGAGTCAAGTAGTACTAATTGTCAACTTTAATGAAACAATGACCATGCCACACATACGTTTTTATCTGATGGGTTTCAATTGTTTCTATAAAGGATCTTCACCAGGAGATTTCCATGTTTCTAAAAAATCCGTTCTGTGGTCAAATGACTTCTCGCCTTATTATAGTCAATATAAGAAGTGTGCAACATGATTGATATAATAGCGAATGAAAAACAACAACAGACGTTTCTCAAAAATGAATATAACATTTTTTACAGCTCGCGTAAAGTAAAGTTGTTTTTGGTTTCGACGTTCGAATCTTGGTTTAAGCCTTATTTTTAAAGTAACCCCTTCCGTCAAACCCCGTTTATCCGGAAAATTGCACCTGTGCCCTAAGTGACCCCTTCCACCAAACCCCGTTTACCCAGGATATTGCACCTGTGCCCTAAGTGACCCCTTCCGCCAAACCTCGTTTATCAGGGGTATTGCACCTGTGTCCTTAGTGACCCCTTCCGCCAAACCTCGTTTATCCGGGATATTGCACCTGTGCCCTAAGTGACCCCTTCCGCCAAACCTCGTTTATCCGGGATATTGCACCTGTGCCCTAAGTGACCACTTCCGCCAAACCTCGTTTATCCGGGGTATTGCACCTGTGTCCTAAGTGACACCTTCCGCCAAATCCCGTTTATCCGGGGTATTGCACCTGTGCCCTAAGTGACCCCTTCCGCCAAACCCCGTTTATCAGGGGTAATGCACCTGTGCCCTAAGTGACCCCTTCCGCCAAACCTCGTTTATCCGGGGTATTGCACCTGTGCCCTAAGTGACCACTTTCCGCCAATCCCCGTTTATCCGGGGTATTGCACCTGTGCCCTAAGTGACACCTCCCGCCAAACCCTGTTCATCCGGGGTATTGTACCTGTGCCCTAAGTGACACCTTTCACCAAACCCCGTTTATCCGGGGTATTGCACCTGTTCACTAAGTGACCCCTTCCGCCAAACCCCTTTTATCCGGGGTATTGCACCTGTGCCCTAAGTGACCACTTTCACCAAACCCTGTTTATCCGGGGTATTGCACCTGTGCCCCAAGTGACCCCTTCCGTCAAACCCCGTTTATCCGGGGAATTCCACTTGTGTTCAAACGACATAATTTGCCGATCAGTATCACCAAATAACTGCGCAAAAACATTATTTCTTGCCACAGCCATGTTTACCACGTTGTGATTTCGAGTGATATCATTACGCTATTCTGATAGGTCTATATGGCGTTTTAACAATATGGTCAAGTCATTTAAATGAGAAACGTATGCTGTTTATACTTGGTTCGTAATTCGTAAAAATAGGATGTATGTCACATCTTTGCGACCGTTGTTGAAAGTTATATGAAAGTGTTAAAGCTGCACTCACAGATTTACCATTTTTATAACTTTTTTGTTTATTTTCTTGGAAAGAGCAGGTTTTGGCGTAAATATCTGCAAACCAGTGATTTGAGACTGCTGGCAAAAAATCATATCGCAGATGTTCATATTTCCGTTCGAAAATTAATGTTTTATGGCATACTAACGATTTTAAGAAAAATGCATAAAACATCTATTCTCGAAATTAAAATCTGTGATCTTAATTTTTGTCAGCAGTCGTATATACCTGGTTCCTACGGATTTCTGCACAATTTGGTTTGTTCCAAGGCAAAAAATAAAAATAGACGTGTAAACGCTCAATCTGTGAGAGTGCAGTTTAATATTAATGATAATCTGTTGGTTTAATAACGCATTGTTTAACATTTTTTATCTTCCCGTAAAGGAGACAGTCACACATGTGGTATACAGTCGGCTATGGAGGTTCACTAACATGGTATAGAGATTCTGCCATAGTTTAACATCTCACCTACTCGTTAGGGAGACACACTAACGTGTTAAAGAGTCAGCCGCAGTTTTACATCTCATCTACCCGTAGGGGAGACTCAATAACGTGTTATGAAGTCAGCCACAGTTGCACATCTCATCTTCCCGTTAGGGAGACTCACTAACATGTTATAAAGTCAGCCACAGTTTCACATCTCATCTTCCCGTTAGGAAGACTCACTAACATGTTATGAAGTCAGCCACAGTTGCACATCTCATCTTCCCGTTAGGAAGACTCACTAACATGTTATAAAGTCAGCCATAGTTTCACATCTCACTTACCCGTAGGGAAGACTCACTAACGTGCTTAAGAGTCAGCCATAGTTTCACATCTCATGGGAGACTCACTAACATGTTATGAAGCCAGCCACAGTTTCACATCTCATCTACCCGTCAGGGAGACTCACTAACATGTTATGAAGTCAGCCACAGTTTCACATCTCATCTACCCGTTAGGGAGACTCACTAACGTGCTTAAGAGTCAGCCATAGTTTCACATCTCATCTACCCGTCAGGGAGACTCACTAACATGTTATGAAGTCAGCCACAGTTTCACATCTCATCTACCCGTTAGGAAGACTCACTAACGTGCTTAAGAGTCAGCCATAGTTTCACATCTCATCTACCCGTAAGGGAGACTCACTAACATGTTATAAAGTCAGCCATAGTTTCACATCTCATTTACCCGTTAGGGGACTCACTTACATGTTATAAAGTCAGCCACAGTTTCACATCTCACTTACCCGGAGGGGAGACTCACTAACGTGCTTAAGAGTCAGCCATAGTTTCACATCTCACTTACCCGTAGGGGAGACTCACTTACGTGCTTAAGAGTCAGCCATAGTTTCACATCTCACTTACCCGTTAGTGAGACTCACTAACATGTTATAAAGTCAGCCACAGTTTCACATCTCATCTAGCCGTTAGGGAGACTCACTAACATGTTATAAAGTCAGCCACAGTTTCACATCTCATTTACCCGTAGGGAAGACTCACTAACGTGCTTAAGAGTCAGCCATAGTTTCACATCCCATCTACCCGTAAGGGAGACTCACTAACGTGCTTAAGAGTCAGCCATAGTTTCACATCTCACTTACCCGTAGGGGAGACTCACTAACGTGCTTAAGAGTCAGCCATAGTTTCACATCCCATCTACCCGTAGGGGAGACTCACTAACGTGCTTAAGAGTCAGCCATAGTTTCACATCTCACTTACCCGTAAGGGAGACTCACTAACGTGCTTAAGAGTCAGCCATAGTTTCACATCTCACTTACCCGTAAGGGAGACTCACTAACGTGCTTAAGAGTCAGCCATAGTTTCACATCTCACTTACCCGTAGGGGAGACTCACTTACGTGCTTAAGAGTCAGCCATAGTTTCACATCTCACTTACCCGTTAGTGAGACTCACTAACATGTTATAAAGTCAGCCACAGTTTCACATCTCATCTAGCCGTTAGGGAGACTCACTAACATGTTATAAAGTCAGCCACAGTTTCACATCTCATTTACCCGTAGGGAAGACTCACTAACGTGCTTAAGAGTCAGCCATAGTTTCACATCCCATCTACCCGTAAGGGAGACTCACTAACATGTTATAAAGTCAGCCATAGTTTCACATCTCATTTACCCGTAGGGAAGACTCACTAACGTGCTTAAGAGTCAGCCACAGTTTCACATCCCATCTACCCGTTAGGAAGACTCACTAACATGTTATGAAGTCAGCCATAGTTTCACATCTCATCTACCCGTAAGGGAGACTCACTAACGTGCTTAAGAGTCAGCCATAGTTTCACATCTCATCTACCCGTAAGGGAGACTCACTAACATGTTATAAAGTCAGCCATAGTTTCACATCTCTTTTACCCGTTAGGAAGACTCACTTACATGTTATGAAGTCAGCCACAGTTTCACATCTCACTTACCCGTAGGGGAGACTCACTAACGTGCTTAAGAGTCAGCCATAGCTTCACATCTCATCTACCCGTAAGGGAGACTCACTAACGTGCTTAAGAGTCAGCCATAGTTTCACATCTCATCTACCCGTAGGGAAGACTCACTAACGTGCTTAAGAGTCAGCCATAGTTTCACATCTCACTTACCCGTAGGGGATACTCACTAACGTGCTTAAGAGTCAGCCATAGTTTCACATCTCACTTACCCGTTAGTGAGACTCACTAACATGTTATAAAGTCAGCCACAGTTTCACATCTCATCTACCCGTAGGGGAGACTCACTAACATGTTATAAAGTCATCCACAGTTTCACATCTCATTTACCCGTAGGGAAGACTCACTAACGTGCTTAAGAGTCAGCCACAGTTTCACATCCCATCTACCCGTTAGGGAGACTCACTTACGTATTATTGAGTCAGCCATAGTTTCACATCTCATCTACCCGTATGGGAGACTCACTAACATGTTATAAAGTCAGCCACAGTTTCACATCCCATTTACCCGTAGGGAAGACTCACTAACGCGCTTAAGAGTCAGCCATAGTTTCACATCTCATCTACCCGTAAGGGAGACTCACTTACATGTTATAAAGTCAGCCATAGTTTCACATCTCATTTACCCGTTACGGGACTCACTTACATGTTATAAAGTCAGCCACAGTTTCACATCTCATCTACCCGTTAGGGAGACTCACTTACATGTTTTAAAGTCAGCCACTGTTTCACATCTCATCTACCGGTAGGGAGATTCACTTATGTGTTATAGAAATAGCCACAGTTTCACATCACATCTACCAATTAGGCAGACTCACTTACGATTTATAGAGTCAGCCATTGTTTCACATCTCATCTACCCGTTAGGGAGACTCACTAACGTGTTATAAAGTCAGGCATAGTTTCACATCTCATCTACCCGTTAGGGAAATTCACTTATGTGTTAAAGAGTCAGCCATAGTTTTGTTTACATCTAATCAACCCGTTAGGGGGACTCACTTACGTGTTATAGAGTCAGCCACAGTTTCACATCTTATCTACCCGTTAGGGAGACTCTCTAACGTATTATAGAGTCAGCCGTAGTTTCACATCCCATCAACCTGTGAGGGAGACTCACTTACATGTTATAGATTAAACCATAGTTTTACATCACATCTACCCGTTAGGGAAACTCAATAACGTGTTACAGAGTCAGCCACAGCGTCATAGTTGCCATTTGGAATTGCACTTTTTCAGAGTCAGCCGTTTAGTTTCACATCTCATCTACCCGTTAGGGAGACTCACTAACGTATTATAGAGTCAGCCATAGTTTCACATCTCAATTACCCGTTAGGGAGACTCACTAACCTATTATAGAGTCAGCCATAGTTTCACATCTCAATTACCCGTTAGGGAGACTCACTAACCTATTATAGAGTCAGCCATAGTTTCACATCTCATCAACCTGTTAGGGAAACTCAATAACGTGTTACAGAGTCAGCCACAGAGTCATAATTGCCATTTGGAATTGCACTTTATCATTGGGTTGTCAACAAGAGATATGCTGTCCCAACTTTATTTGTTTAATAGTCAACTAAATGCTTCACTAGGTGTTACCTATAACCACCTTTATTAGTATAGGCTAAGTCTAACATTATGACATTGACATATTGCGTGGCAAAATCACCATTTAATTCTCATTGACATACTGGGTGTTATATTCAACATTGAATTGTCATTGACATATTGGGTGTTATAATCACTTTTAAATTACCATTGACATACTGGGTGTTAAATTCACCATTGAATTGTCATTGACGTACTGGGTGTTATATTCACCATTGAATTGTCATTGACATACTTGGTGTCGAATTTACTTTTTAATTAACATTCAAATGCTAGGTGTTATAATCACAATTTATTTGGCATTGACATATTGAATGTTATATAAACCATTTAATGGACATTGACATATTGTGTATTATATTAAACATTTAATTGTCATTGACATACTGGCGGTTTTATTTAACACTTAATGTACACCATTACATCGCTTACAGAACAACACCATTAAAGGTACATGGTTTTATTAGCATATGTACATCGCAGAGCGTCCAGCTAACAACAGAATAATGAAACAGAGTCTTTGTCTGTAGTATCTCAACAAACAGTATTCAGACTGGATATTGTCTGTTTAACGTATTAAACATATACTACAGTGGGCATCATACAACTGCCAAAATTCTAAATACAATGACAAAACACACGCTATAATTGTAACACTAAGCATAAACTACATCCAACCAAATACATTTACACTATTCAATAAAATATTGTTGAAATCAAACCATTTCAATGACGGGTGGATACTATTTCGGACACAAAGCAAGCAATTGAACCAATGTCTATAACACTATGTACAACTGTATTCTTTAGAAAAACATTTTTTTTATAATACGTGGAGTTGGATTGGGAAGATGGAGGACATGTTGCCAAAAGTTTGCTTAACATTAGCAAGAAAGTATTTCTGAAATAATAATAATAATAACAGGTGCAGGTTAGGGTTACTATTGGTCACGTGACCTCTGACCACCTTTTCGCTTATAAGTCACGCTTTAGCTTGCACACATATTAACCCTGAAATAATTCAGTTCATCCAGTAGATCTATAGATTAAAAAAAAATAGAGCCTGAACTTTTAATAATGAATATTTACCAATTAGCGCCATAAGTGTGACAACACAACGCCCAATGTGTTTGTCAATTGTTGAACGAACACTCATATTAATTAAATTAAATAAAATGGGAAATTATTTCTATTTAATACTCTTACAACGCTTGAAATTACGTTTCGAATATTTAAGAAGGTTGTGGTATTATCTTCGCTGTTTGAAAGTCGAAGGTTTTTCATTTCTCAATGCACTTATTTCATAAAATTATCAACATTAATATTTTAAAGAGACAAATGGACTTTAGAACTTAAGTGTTAAGCTGACGGCCGTTTCATTAAAGGATTTTAGTCATAACTTCAGTACTGCAGGTGATTGATATTATTTCCCTAGGTTAATAATTTTATTTAACACTGGATAATGATAATTTTAAAACACATATAAAGCAGAATAACGAATATGGGACACGAAGATAATTTTATTTTAAGACTTAGTCGACTTTGGTCTTTATTAAAAAGGTATACAGCAACTTAGGAACTTACGTATTGAGTTTGTTATTAATACTTATTAACCAAATGAATTCGTCGGAGGTGGCTTCCCATTTCC